>NC_034193.2:5036170-5043670 GCF_002021735.2 Oncorhynchus kisutch
GTTAGGAGGTAGGACTGTTCTGTTAGGAGGTAAGACTGTTCCGTTAGGAGGTAGGACCGTTCTGTTTAAAATGACAGCAGCGTCAGAGTTGCCCTGAAAACACCCACAGATTCCCTGTCCATCTGTCTGCGTGGCACACACACACACACACTCGTACATACACACCCATTGCACAGGGAGCATGGTGTGTGGTGGATCTGCTGCCTGGAGTGGGTAGAGAGTGGGGGATGAGGGAGAGGGTAGAGCGAGGGGGATGAGGGAGTGGGTAGAGCGAGGGGGATGAGGGAGTGGGTAGAGCGAGGGGGATGAGGGAGTGGGTAGAAAATGGTGGATGAGGGAGTGGGTAGAGACTGGGGGATGAGGGAGTGGGTAGAGAGTTGGGGATGAGGGAGTGGGTAGAGAGTGGGGGATGAGGGAGTGGGTAGAGAGTGGGGGATGAGGGAGTGGGTAGAGCGAGGGGGATGAGGGAGGGGTAGAGAGTGGGGGACGAGGGAGTGGGTAGAGCGAGGGGGATGAGGGAGTGGGTAGAGCGAGGGGGATGAGGGAGTGGGTAGAGTGAGGGGGATGAGGGAGTGGGTAGAGCGAGGGGGATGAGGGAGTGGGTAGAGCGAGGGGGATGAGGGAGTGGGTAGAGCGAGGGGGATGAGGGAGTGGGTAGAGCGAGGGGGATGAGGGAGGGGTTAGGGGAGGGCTGGCTGCCTGGGTAGCTGTAAATGGCCCACCCTGTATTAAGAGCATGATGATGTATGCATGGCACGAGGATCGCTCTGTCTCTCTCTCACTCTTTTTCTCTGTTATCTCTCAATTCAATTCAAGTGCTTTAATTGGCTTGGAAAGTGTTACCAAAAGCAAACATCTCGACACACCAATCAACGTTTATTGGTCGCGCACACAGATTTGCGGATTTTAGCAATGTGTTTCTAGCTCCAACAGTAATACCTAACATTATGCTTGTGTTTCTAGCTCCAACTGTAATACCTAACAATATGCTTGTGTTTCTAGCTCCAACAGTAATACCTAGCAATATGCTTGTGTTTCTAGCTCCAACAGTAATACCTAACAATATGCTTGTGTTTCTAGCTCCAACAGTACAGTAATACCTAACAATATGCTTGTGTTTCTAGCTCCAACAGTACAGTAATACCTAACAATATGCTTGTGTTTCTAGCTCCAACAGTAATACCTAACAATATGCTTGTGTTTCTAGCTCCAACAGTACAGTAATACCTAACAATATGCTTGTGTTTCTAGCTCCAACAGTACAGTAATACCTAACAATATGCTTGTGTTTCTAGCTCCAACAGTACAGTAATACCTAACAATATGCTTGTGTTTCTAGCTCCAACAGTAATACCTAACAATATGCTTGTGTTTCTAGCTCCAACAGTACAGTAATACCTAACAATATGCTTGTGTTTCTAGCTCCAACTGTAATACCTAACAATATGCTTGTGTTTCTAGCTCCAACAGTAATACCTAACAATATGCTTGTGTTTCTAGCTCCAACAGTACAGTAATACCTAACAATATGCTTGTGTTTCTAGCTCCAACAGTACAGTAATACCTAACAATATGCTTGTGTTTCTAGCTCCAACAGTAATACCTAACAATATGCTTGTGTTTCTAGCTCCAACAGTACAGTAATACCTAACAATATGCTTGTGTTTCTAGCTCCAACAGTACAGTAATACCTAACAATATGCTTGTGTTTCTAGCTCCAACAGTAATACCTAACAAGATGCTTGTGTTTCTAGCTCCAACAGTAATACCTAACAATATGCTTGTGTTTCTAGCTCCAACAGTACAGTAATACCTAACAATATGCTTGTGTTTCTAGCTCCAACAGTAATACCTAACAATATGCTTGTGTTTCTAGCTCCAACAGTACAGTAATACCTAACAATATGCTTGTGTTTCTAGCTCCAACAGTAATACCTAACATTATGCTTGTGTTTCTAGCTCCAACAGTAATACCTAACAATATGCTTGTGTTTCTAGCTCCAACAGTAATACCTAACAATATGCTTGTGTTTCTAGCTCCAACAGTACAGTAATACCTAACAATATGCTTGTGTTTCTAGCTCCAACAGTAATACCTAACAATATGCTTGTGTTTCTAGCTCCAACAGTACAGTAATACCTAGCAATATGCTTGTGTTTCTAGCTCCAACAGTAATACCTAACAATATGCTTGTGTTTCTAGCTCCAACAGTACAGTAATACCTAACAATATGCTTGTGTTTCTAGCTCCAACAGTACAGTAATACCTAACAATGTGCTTGTGTTTCTAGCTCCAACAGTAATACCTAACAAAACACAACAGGAAGTGGGATTCATCAGACCAGGAGATGTTTTTCTCCTCCTCATTGTCCAGTGTTGGGGATCACGTGTCCACTGTAGCTGCTTCTTCTTCTTCTTGTGTTTAGTTGATAGGAGTGGAGCCCCGTGTGGTTGTCTGCTGCATTTGCCCATCCATGACAAGAAGTTGTGCGTTCCCGAGTTGCCTATTCTGTTGCCAATTGTTCTGTTATTTGTCTGTTTTTGGGCCTCCTGTGAACTTACATGATTCTTGCCATTCTTCTTCGACCTCTCTCATCAACAAGCTGTTTTCCCCGACTGCTGCTGACTGGATGGGTTTTGTTTGTTCTCACAAAACCGTAAACACTGTTGTGCTTGACAATCCCAGGGGGTCGTTTCTGACATACAGGATCCGGCGTGCCTGGCACCGACGATCATACCACGCCCATCGTCGCTTAGGTCACTTGTTTTGCCCATTCTAACGTTCAATTAAACAGTAACTGAATGCCTCGATGCCTGTTTGCCTGCTGTATATAACAAGCCATGGTCATGTGACTCTCTGTCTGTAGGAGCAAACCATTTTCGTGAACGAGGTGGTGTACCTAATACACGTTTGTGTGTGTGTGTGTGTGTGTGTGTGTGTGTGTGTGTGTGTGTGTGTGTGTGTGTGTGTGTGTGTGTGTGTGTGTGTGCGCCCGTGTCTGAAGTAGGTCATTGATTTCAAACTTGGACATTGATTTTGAGCTGCCCTAGAAATGGGTTATAATCAGCGTTCTCTCTCTCTCAGCGTTTTACAAGTGGCACAACAACAACTAACCTTTCTTTAACAAATGTAACTCACGACAACACGTCACCTGATAGCAGATTTTTTAAAATTATTTTTTTTAGATATTGTTCAAACAAAATTCATGATCTTCATGATTATTGATTATTAACGGATTGTGACTGATTGTTATTATTGTTGGGAATCAGAATCATATAGATTATTTCGTTAGGAGTCCTCCTGAGTATTTAATTATGACCTTTTAATGATAGTGATTATTAACATCATTGTTTTCTGCAACACAATTTAGAGTCCCAATATTTACATATATATTTATATATCAAATCAAATCAAATCAACTGTATTTATAAAGCCCTTCGTACATCAGCTGATATCTCAAAGTGCTGTACAGAAACCCAGACTAAAACCCCAAACAGCAAGCAATGCAGGTGTAGAAGCACGGTGGCTAGGAAAAACTCCCTAGAAAGGCCAAAACCTAGGAAGAAACCTAGAGAGGAACCAGGCTATGTGGGGTGGCCAGTCCTCTTCTGGCTGTGCCGGGTGGAGATTATAACAGAACATGGCCAAGATGTTCAAATGTTCATAAATGACCAGCATGGTCGTATAATAATAAGGCAGAACAGTTGAAACTGGAGCAGCAGCACGGTCAGGTGGACTGGGGACAGCAAGGAGTCATCATGTCAGGTAGTCCTGGGCATGGTCCTAGGGCTCAGGTCCTCCGAGAGAGAGAGAGAAAGAGAGAATTAGAGAACGCACACTTAAATTCACACAGGACACCGAATAGGACATGAGAAGTACTCCAGATATAACAACTGACCCTAGCCCCCCGACACATAAACTACTGCAGCATAAATACTGGAGCCTGAGACAGGAGGGGTCAGGAGACACTTTCTCTCTCATTAATTTATATTAATAATAAATAATCATATTTACATATTTTAGTCATTTAGAAGAAGCACTTATCCAGAACAACTTACAGTCAAGTGTATTCATCTTCAGATAGCTAGGAGAGACAACCACATATCACATTGTATTCATCTTCAGATAGCTAGGAGAGACAACCACATATCACATTGTATTCATCTTCAGATAGCTAGGAGAGACAACCACATATCACAGTCATAGTCATCTTCAGATAGGTAGGAGAGACAACCACATATCACATTGTATTCATCTTCAGATAGGTAGGAGAGACAACCACATATCACATTGTATTCATCTTCAGATAGGTAGGAGAGACAACCACATATCACATTGTATTCATCTTCAGATAGGTAGGAGAGACAACCACATATCACAGTGTCTTCATCTTCAGATAGCTAGGAGAGACGACCACATATCATAGTACATTCATCTTCAGATAGCTAGGAGAGACAACCACATATCACAGTGTCTTCATCTTCAGATAGCTAGGAGAGACGACCACATATCACAGTCATAGTCATCTTCAGATAGGTAGGAGAGACGACCACATATCACAGTCATAGTCATCTTCAGATAGCTAGGAGAGACAACCACATATCACATTGTATTCATCTTCAGATAGCTAGGAGAGACGACCACATATCATAGTACATTCATCTTCAGATAGCTAGGAGAGACGACCACATATCACAGTGTCTTCATCTTCAGATAGCTAGGAGAGACGACCACATATCACAGTCATAGTCATTTTCAGATAGGTAGGAGAGACGACCACATATCACAGTCATAGTCATCTTCAGATAGGTAGGAGAGACAACCACATATCATAGTCAGGACATTCATCTTCAGACAGCTAGGAGAGACAACCACATATCACAATAAGATTTAAGTCGTTTTGTTTTTCTCCCCAAGTTTGTGAAATCGAATTACGATCTTGTCTCAAAGCTGCAACTCCCCAACGGGCTCGGAGAGGCAATGGTCGAGTCACGTGTCCTCCGAAACATGACCCACCAAACCGCGCTTCTTAACACCAATGTGTCGAACGGCGACAGGAGTCAGTGCGCCCGGCCCGCCACAAGGAGTCGCTAGAGGACACCCCTGCCTGCCAAAACCTCCTCTAACCCGTACGACGCTGAGCCAATTGGGTTTCCCAGTCACGGCCGGATTGAACTCAGGTCTGGAGTGACGCCTCTAGCACTGCGATGCATTGCCTCGGGAGGCCCTTTAGTTGTTTTGAACAACAATGTGCCTGCCTTGCTTTCTCTCTCCAGTATCTTGATGATGGCCTTGAACCAGTAATGTAAATATGAATGTTTTCTAAGCAAGCCAAGACATGATCTAATCCCTTTCTAAAACACAAGCTCTCAAGTAGACAAATGAGTCCCAAATGGCACTGTATGCCCTTTCTAGTGCACTAATTTTGACCAGAGCCATATGGGTAAGGTCGATCGTAGTGCACTATATAGGGGATAGGGTGCCATTTTGGACTCGATCGCTCTGTCTCTCAGAAACACATGGCAGTTAGCTTCATTTTCTGGCTCGGGAACTGACTGAACTGTGAACTCACATCGTCAGACTTTGTTTCTCTATTTCTCTGTTTCTCTGTCTCTCTGGCTCTCTCTCTCCCTTTCTCTTTCTCTCTCATATCTCTCTCTCTCCCTTTCTCTTTCTCTCTCTCTCCCTCCCTTTCTCCCTTTCTCTTTCTCTCTCATCTCTCTCTCTCTCTCTCTCTGTCCCTCCCTTTCTCTTTCTCTCTCTGTCCCTCCCTTTCTCTCTCTCTCCCTCCCTTTCTCCCTTTCTCTTTCACTCTCATCTCTCTTTCTTTCTCATCTCTCTCTCTCTCTGTCCCTCCCTTTCTCTTTCTCTCTCTCTCTCTCTCTCTCTCTCTCTCTCTCTCCCTCTCTCTCTCCTCACCAGTCTGGTGTTTCTGATTGGTGTTCTCTCTCTCAGGGGCCTCCCCTCCTCACCCTACCAGTCTGGTGTTTCTGATTGGTGTTCTCTCTCTCAGGGGCCTCCCCTCTTCATCCTACCAGTCTGGTGTTTCTGATTGGTGTTCTCTCTCTCAGGGGCCTCCCCTCCTCACCCTACCAGTCTGGTGTTTCTGATTGGTGTTCTCTCTCTCAGGGGCCTCCCCTCCTCACCAGTCTGGTGTTTCTGATTGGTGTTCTCTCTCTCAGGGGCCTCCCCTCCTCACCCTACCAGTCTGGTGTTTCTGATTGGTGTTCTCTCTCTCAGGGGCCTCCCCTCTTCATCCTACCAGTCTGGTGTTTCTGATTGGTGTTCTCTCTCTCAGGGGCCTCCCCTCATCACCTTACCAGTCTGCTGTTTCTGATTGGTGTTCTCTCTCTCAGGGGCCTCCCCTCCTCACCCTACCAGTCTGGTGTTTCTGATTGGTGTTCGCTCTCTCAGGGGCCTCCCCTCTTCACCAGTCTGGTGTTTCTGATTGGTGTTCTCTCTCTCAGGGGCCTCCCCTCCTCACCAGTCTGGTGTTTCTGATTGGTGTTCTCTCTCTCAGGGGCCTCCCCAGCCTCACCTTTGGTGTGGTGGTTTCTTTGCTTCCCGCCTCCTTCCCTCCTCCTTCCCTCCTCCTTCCCGCCTCCTTCCCTCCTCCTTCCCTCCTCCTTCCCGCCTCCTTCCCTCCTCCTTCCCTCCTCCTTCCCACCTCCTTCCCTCCTTCCCTCCTCCTTCCCGCCTCCTTCCCTCCTCCTTCTCTCCTCCTTCCCTCCTCCTTCCCGCCTCCTTCCCGCCTCCTTCCCTCCTCCTTCCCTCCTCACCACTCTACTCTGCTTCTTGTCACTACATCAACTTCAGCAAGACAAAGGAGCTGATCGTGGACTACAGGAAACATCCTCGTGTCTGGGGCTGCAGTGAAACGGGTCGGGAGCTTCAAGTTCCTCGTTGTCTACAGCACTAAGGGAATGAACGTGGTCCACATACGCCCCTCAGGAGGCTGAAAAGATCTTCCCCCTCAGGAGGCTGAAAAGATTTGGCGTGGATCCTCAGATCCTCAAAAAGTTCTACAGCTGCACCATTGAGAGTATTTTGGCTTGCTGCGTCACCGCCTGGTATGGCAACTGCAAGGCACCTGACCGCAAAGCGCTACAGAGGGTAGTGGGTACGAACGCCCTGCCACCCGGAACCTCTATACCAGGCGGTGTCAGAGGGAGGTCCAAAAACAATTGTCAAAGACTCCATACACCCAAGCCGTAGATTGTTCTTTTAGTCTATACCTGTTGTTTTACGAAGCATGTGATAAAAATGTGATGTTATCTGACCAAAACGATCAGCTCTCTCCTCTACATCAACACAGGTCATCTTGGTAGGGTAGCATACCAATACAGGAACCCTATGGGTTAAATAGGTATCAGTGGTACAACTGGGAGGAGGGCCCTATGGGTTAAACAGGTATCAGTGGTACATCTGGGATGAGGGCCCTATGGGTTAAACAGGTATCAGTGGTACATCTGGGAGGAGGGCCCTATGGGTTAAACAGG
>NC_034193.2:5048670-5053672 GCF_002021735.2 Oncorhynchus kisutch
GGACATGTCTAGTGTTTGTCCTCTGACAACAGCTCCAGGACATGTCTAGTGTCTGTCCTCTGGCAACAGCTCCAGGACATGTCTAGTGTTTGTCCTCTGACAACAGCTCCAGGACATGTCTAGTGTTTGTCCTCTGACAACAGCTCCAGGACATGCCTAGTGTTTGTCCTCTGGAGCAGTGCAGTTGTGGGACCTAGGTGTGTTCAGTGCTGGTGACCATCCTCGTCAGCAGGACAGTTTGAAGAGGTGTGTTCAGTGCTGGTGGGGGTGACCATCCTCGTCAGCAAGACAGTTTGAAGAGGTGTGTTCAGTGCTGGTGGGGGTGACCATCCTCGTCAGCAGGACACTTTGAAGAGGTGTGTTCAGTACTTGTGACCATCCTCGTCTCCAGGACAGTTAGAAGAGGTGTGTTCAGTGCTGGTGATCATCCTCGTCAGCAGGACAGTTTGAAGAGGTGTGTTCAGTGCTGGTGACCATCCTCGTCAGCAGGCCAGTTAGAAGAGGTGTGTTCAGTGCTTGTGACCATCCTCGTCAGCAGGACACTTTGAAGAGGTGTGTTCAGTACTTGTGACCATCCTCGTCTCCAGGACAGTTTGAAGAGGTGTGTTCAGTGCTGGTGATCATCCTCATCAGCAGGACAGTTTGAAGAGGTGTGTTCAGTGCTTGTGACCATCCTCGTCAGCAGGACACTTTGAAGAGGTGTGTTCAGTACTTGTGACCATCCTCGTCTGCAGGCCAGTTAGAAGAGGTGTGTTCAGTACTTGTGACCATCCTCGTCAGCAGGACACTTTGAAGAGGTGTGTTCAGTACTTGTGACCATCCTCGTCAGCAGGCCAGTTAGAAGAGGTGTGTTCAGTGCTTGTGACCATCCTCGTCAGCAGGACACTTTGAAGAGGTGTGTTCAGTACTTGTGACCATCCTCATCTCCAGGACAGTTTGAAGAGGTGTGTTCAGTGCTGGTGATCATCCTCGTCAGCAGGACAGTTTGAAGAGGTGTGTTCAGTGCTGGTGATCATCCTCGTCTCCAGGACAGTTTGAAGAGGTGTGTTCAGTGCTGGTGATCATCCTCGTCTCCAGGACAGTTTGAAGAGGTGTGTTCAGTGCTGGTGATCATCCTCGTCTCCAGGACAGTTTGAAGAGGTGTGTTCAGTGCTGGTGATCATCCTCGTCTGCAGGACAGTTTGAAGAGGTGTGTTCAGTGCTGGTGGGGGTGACCATCCTCGTCTGCAGGACAGTTTGAAGAGGTGTGTTCAGTGCTGGTGACCATCCTCGTCAGCAGGACAGTTTTTAAGAGGTGTGTTCAGTGCTGGTGACCATCCTCGTCTGCAGGACAGTTTGAAGAGGTGTGTTCAGTGCTGGTGGGGGTGACCATCCTCGTCAGCAGGACAGCTGGGAAACTCTGCTGCCATTGTTAGGCTTTTCTGACTTCACACAAAGATTATTGTCTTGTACTTTTAGCCTTCAGAAGTAGGTTCAGACAACGTTAGTCACTCAGTGTTGTGTTGGTTTTTACCAGGTTTCCGCTGTGATTCTCCTGCAGGTATTTTTTTCTTGATAGTCCTTGGTAGTAAGAATCCATTCAGGTCATTTTGTCCAAAATCAAGGTTTTAGGTGTGGAATTGTGATTTGGATTGAATGTTTTTTGATGTTGAGGTGAGTGTCCTGTATAAGTCCAAGTGTATCTATATTTAGTCAATATATTTCTGCAGGAGATCTCAGGAGCCCATGCTCTCTCTGTGTCCCCCCCTCCCCTTGGTTTGGCTTTGGCCCAGAGAAGAGAAGAGAGTTGTGGTTGGCTGGAGAAACAGAAAGAAGGAGGACCTGGGTTATAGCTGTGAAAGAGAGATAGTCTTTATCTAAACTCCCACTGTGGGGGAGGAGACCAATTGGGAGGGACAAGATAGTAGTGGGGGAGGGGACCAGGGGGAAGGACGAGATAGTAGTGGTGGGGGGACCAACAGGGAAGGACGAGGGAGTAGTGGGGGAGGGGACCAACAGGGAGGGACGTGGAAGTAGTGGGGGAGGGGACCAACAGGGGGTGACGTGGGAAGTAGTGGGGGAGGGGACCAACAGGGAGGGATATGGGAGTAGTGGGGGAGGGGATCAACAGGGAGGACGTGGGAGTAGTGGGGGAGGGATCAACAGGGAGGGACGTGGGAGTAGGGGGGGATGGGACCAACAGGGAGGGACGTGGGAGTAGTGGGGGAGGGGACCAACAGGGAGGGACGTGGGAGTAGTGGGGGAGGGGACCAGGGGATGGACGAGGGAGTAGTGGGGGGGACCAACAGGGAGGGATGAGGGAGTAGTGCGGGGGGGGACCAACAGGGAGGGACGAGAGAGTAGTGGGGGAGGGAACCAATGGGGAGGGACGTGGAGTAGTGGCGGGGGGGGGGGGGACCAACGGGGAGGGGACGAAGGAGTAGTGGGGGGAGGGTAACCAAATGGGGAGGGATGTGGGAGTAGGGCGGGGGAGACCAACGGGAGGGGCGAAGGAGTAGTGGGAGAGGGGACCAACTGGGAAGGAGCAGGACAGGGAGTCGTGGGAGAGGGGACCAACTGGGAGGGACGAGGGAGTAGTGTGAGAGGAGACTAAAGGGGAGGGGCTAGTGGGAGAAGGGACCAACGGGGAGGGGGGGAGGGGACCAATGGGGAGGGGCTAGTGGGAGAAGGGACCAATGGGGAGAGGGGAGGGGACCAAACGGGGAGGGGCTAGTGGGAGAAGGGACCAACGGGGAGGGGGGAGGGGACCAATGGGGAGGGGCTAGTGGGAGAGGGGACCAACGGGGAAGGACGAGGGAGTAGTGGGAGAGGGGACCAAAGGGGAGTGGCTAGTGGGAGAGGTGACCAAAGGGGAGGGGCTAATGGGAGAGGGGACCAACGGGGAAGGACGAGGGAGTAGTGGGAGAGGGGACCAAAGGGAGGGGCTAGTGGGAGAGGTGACCAAAGGGGAGGGGCTAGTGGGAGAGGGGACCAACGGGGAAGGACGAGGGAGTAGTGGGAGAAGAGACCAAAGGGGAGGGGCTAGTGGGAGAAGGGACCAACGGGGAGGGGGGGAGGGGACCAACAGGGAGGGGCTAGTGGGAGAAGGGACCAACGGGGAGGGGGGAGGGGGACCAACGGGGAGGGACGAGGGCAGTAGTGGGAGGAATTCCATCTTGGAAACAGGAGGCACCAACAGTCTGAGCCATTTGTCAATAAATGCGGACTGAGTTTAACTATCATTCCTATTCAACTTATAGTGCCCCTACTTTAGACCAGGACCCATAGGGAATAGGGTTACACTACTTTAGACCAGGACCCATAGGGAATAGCATAAGAGAGACAGTGTCTTCAGAAAGTATATACACTTCTTTCCTTTGCAGATGGTCTCTGTTGATAGAACCTCTATATACAGATGGTCTCTGTTGATAGAACCTCTATATACAGATGGTTCTGTTGATAGAACCTCTATATACGATTGGTTCTCTGTGTGATAGAACCTCTATACTACAGATGGTCTCTGTTGATAGAACCTCTATATACAGATGGTCTCTGTTGATAGAACCTCTATATACAGATGGTCTCTGTTGATAGAACCTCTATATACAGATGGTTTCTGTTGATAGAACCTCTATATACAGATGGTCTCTGTTGATAGAACCTCTATATACAGATGGTCTCTGTTGACAGAACCTCTATATACAGATGGTCTCTGTTGATAGAACCTCTAAATGCAGATGGTCTCTGTTGATAGAGGGTTCATGAAGATGGTGGAGTGTCTGATGGTCGTTTGGGCTGCTTCCTGCTTCCTGCTTGGTGGTTGTTTTCTATGGCACTATGAGAAGGTGGTGTTGATTGTTCGTCGTGTGTGTGTGTGTGTGTGTGTGTGTGTGTGTGTGTGTGTGTGTGTGTATATGGACTGTTGCCCCCGTCCTTCCCAGCAGACCCCTGCACCAATCAGACTGAAGGATATTAAGTGACCTAACGATTGAGGAGTCACACACACAACTGTGTTACAAAGTCAGGATCCATCTGTTTGGGAGAGGTTCCATCCAGTCCCATGCTGTATAGGGAGTCAGGAATAGACCAGCCTCTGTCATAAGGTCGCTGTGATATTGCTGTGATATTGTACATTGTGCTCTGACCAAGGAGCTTGGTCCAAAATGGAACATGATTGAAGGGCACTAAGTTGCCAAAACATTTCAGTCTATGGGAACGATGGGAGATGGATCTCTGTGAGTTTGGACCCTGCATTTGTTCAGCAGGGCTGAGGTATGGGTGGTTGTAGAATTTGGCTGAATTAGCTTCTCTCTCTACATATTTGTCTCTCTCTCTCTCTCCCCCTCTCTCTCTCTCTCCCTCCCCTTCTCTCTCTCTCTCCCCCCCTCTCTCTGTCTCTCTCTCTGTGTCTCTGTCTCTCTCTCTCTCTGTCTCTCTCTGTCTCTCTCTCTCTCTCTCTCTCTCTCTCTCTCCCTCCCTCTCTCTCTCTCTGTCTGTGTCTCTGTCTCTCTCTCTGTGTCTCTGTTTCTCTCTCTCTGTCTCTGTCTGTCTTTCTGTCTCCCTCCTTCCCCCCCCGCCTCCTCTCGCGCTCTCTCAGTATATATCGTGATGTAGCGATGTGCAAATAGTTAAAGTACAAAAGGGGGAAAAAATTAACATAAATATCCTGTTGAAGGTCAAAAGTTTACATACACTTTAGCCAAATACATTTAAAACTCAGTTTTTCACAATTCCTGACATTTAAATCCTAGTAAATATACCCTGTCTTAGGTCAGTTTGGATCACCACTTTATTTAAGAATGTGAAATGTCAGAATAATAGTAGAGAGAATGATTTATTTCAGCTTTTATTTCTTTCATCACATCCCCAGTGGGTCAGAAGTTTACATACACTCATTTAGTATTTGGTAGCATTGCCTTTAAATAGTTTAACTTAAATAAAATGTTTCAGGTAGCTTTCCACATTGATTTTCACTTTTCGCACTAAAGTACTTTCATCTCTGGGAGACAGAATGCGTCTCCTT
>NC_034193.2:5053772-5078772 GCF_002021735.2 Oncorhynchus kisutch
TCTTTCACCTCTCCCCCCCCCCTCTCTCTCTCTCTCTCTCTCCTCTTTCTTTCTCTCTTACACCTCTCCCCCCTCTCTCTCTGTTTCACCTCTCCCCCCCTCTCTCTCTCTTTCACCTCTCCCCCCTCTCTCTCAAATCAAGAGAAGATTTTGCTTTTGTTAATTGTTCTCTCTTTCCCCCCACTCTCTCGCTCTCTCTCTGTCTGTCTGTCTCTCTCTCTCCCTCTTCAGCCCTCCCCCCTCTCTCAGCTCTCTCCTATCTCTCTTTCAGCTCTTTCCCTCTCTTCCCCCCTTCCCCCAACAGGAACTGGCTAATTTCCTGAACTCGATATGCCATTTGGTTGGAGCCAGGGGGAAACATCTGAAGGGAAGATCTCTGAGAATTCTCTGCAGTTTAAAAGTTTAATGAATCGTTTCAAACGCTGGGTCAACATACTTTAACATCTTACAGGTGTAGTTATTTTCTCCAACCTAAAAAGAAGGAACGTCACTGGAGGAAGAGAGAGGGGGAGAGGGAGAGGGAGGGGGATGGAGGGAGGGAGGGAGGGAGGGAGGAGGGAGGGAGGAGGGAGGGAGGAGGAGAGAAGGAGTGGAGAGAGGGAGGGAAGGGAGGAGAGAGGGAGGGGAGAGAGGGAGGGATGGAGAGAGAGAAGGAGGGGAGAGAGGGAGGGAGAGTGGGATGGAGGGATGGAGAGAGAGAAGGGTGGAGGGAGGGAGGGATGGAGAGAGGGAGGGGGGGCAGGCACAAGTTTCAGACAAAACAACTTACATAACGAACACAACATTGATGAAAACAGAAGACACACATACAGTACATGTTACATAAAGAAACACTAACTACATCTAACTAAACAACAGCCGTCCTGAAGACAATTACACTCACTAACTACCAGTGCCTTGCGAAAGTATTCGGCCCCCTTGAACTTTGCGACCTTTTGCCACATTTCAGGCTTCAAACATAAAGATATAAAACTGTATTTTTTGTGAAGAATCAACAACAAGTGGGACACAATCATGAAGTGGAACGACAGTTATTGGATATTTCAAACTTTTTTAACAAATCAAAAACTGAAATATTGGGCGTGCAAAATTATTCAGCCCCCTTAAGTTAATACTTTGTAGAGCCACCTTTTGCTGTGATTACAGCTGTAAGTCGCTTGGGGTATGTCTCTATCAGTTTTGCACATCGAAATGTTTTCCCATTCCTCCTTGCAAAACAGCTCGAGCTCAGTGAGGTTGGATGGAGAGCATTTGTGAACAGCAGTTTTCAGTTCTTTCCACAGGTTCTCGATTGGATTCAGGTCTGGACTTTGACTTGGCCATTCTAACACCTGGATATGTTTATTTTTGAACCATTCCATTGTAGATTTTGCTTTATGTTTTGGATCATTGTCTTGTTGGAAGACAAATCTCCGTCCCAGTCTCAGGTCTTTTGCAGACTCCATCAGGTTTTCTTCCAGAATGGTCCTGTATTTGGCTCCATCCATCTTCCCATCAATTTTAACCATCTTCCCTGTCCCTGCTGAATAAAAGGCAGGCCCAAACCATGATGCTGCCACCACCCATGTTTGACAGTGGGGATGGTGTGTTCAGGGTGATGAGCTGTGTTGCTTTTACGCCAAACATAACGTTTTGCATTGTTGCCAAAAAGTTACATTTGGTTTCATCTGACCAGAGCACCTTCTTCCACATGTTTGTTGTGTCTCCCAGGTGGCTTGTGGCAAACTTTAAACAACACTTTTTTATGGATATCTTTAAGAAATGGCTTCTTCTGGCCACTCTTCCATAAAGGCCAGATTTTGTGCAATATACGACTGATTGTTGTCCTATGGATAGAGTCTCCCACCTCAGCTGTAGATCTCTGCAGTTCATCCAGAGTGATCATGGGCCTCTTGGCTGCATCTCTGATCAGTCTTCTCCTTGTATGAGCTGAAAGTTTAGAGGGACGGCCAGGTCTTGGTAGATTTGCAGTGGTCTTGATACTCCTTCCATTTCAATATTATCGCTTTGCCACATGCTCCTTGGGATGTTTAAAGCTGGGAATTTTGCTGAGAGTTTGCTGCACTGAAAGTTAGTAAAGGGGCCTGAAATAATTTGCACGCCCAATTCTTCAGTTTTTATTTGTTAAAAAAGTTTGAAATATCAATAAATGTCGTTCCACTTCATGATCTGTGTCCCACTTGTTGTTGATTCTTCACCAAAAAATACAGTTTTATATTCTTTATGTTTGAAGGGCCTGAAATGTGGCAAACGGTCGCAAAGTTCAAGGGGGCCGAATACTTTCGCAAGGCACTGTAACTACATCTAACTAAACAAACAGCCGTCCTGAAGACAATTACACTCACTAACTAATACATCTAACTAAACAACAGCCGTCCTGAAGGACAATTACACTCACTAACTAACTACATCTAACTAACAACAGCCGTCATGAAGACAATTACACTCACTAACTAACTACATCTAACTAAACAACAGCCGTCCTGAAGACAATTACACTCACTAACTAATTACATCTAACTAAAAAACAGCCGTCCTGAAGACAATTACACTCACTAACTAACTACATCTAACTAAACAACAGCCGTCCTGAAGACAATTACACTCACTAACTAACTACATCTAACTAAACAACAGCCGTCCTGAAGACAATTACACTCACTAACTAACTACATCTAACTAAACAACAGCAGTCCTGAAGACAATTACACTCACTAACTAACTACATCTAACTAAACAACAGCCGTCCTGAAGACAATTACACTCACTAACTAAACTACATCTAACTAAACAACAGCCGTCCTGAAGACAATTACACTCACTAACTAACTACATCTAACTAAACAACAGCCGTCCTGAAGACAATTACACTCACTAACTAACTACATCTAACTAAAAAACAGCCGTCCTGAAGACAATTACACTCACTAACTAACTACATCTAACTAAACAACAGCAGTCCTGAAGACAATTACACTCACTAACTAACTACATCTAACTAAACAACAGCCGTCCTGAAGACAATTACACTCACTAACTAACTACATCTAACTAAAAAACAACCGTCCTGAAGACAATTACACTCACTAACTAACTACGTCTAACTAAACAACAGCCGTCCTGAAGACAATTACACTCACTAACTAACTACATCTAACTAAAAAACAGCCGTCCTGAAGGACAATTACACTCACTAACTAACTACATCTAACTAAAAAAACAGCCGTCCTGAAGACAATTACACTCACTAACTAACTACATCTAACTAAAAAACAGCCGTCCTTAAGACAATTACACTCACTAACTAACTACGTCTAACCTAAAAAAACAGCCGTCATGAAGACAATACACTCACTAACTAATTACATCTAACTAAAAAACAGCCGTCCTGAAGACAATTACACTCACTAACTAACTACATCTAACTAAAAAACAGCCGTCCTGAAGACAATTACACTCACTAACTAACTACATCTAACTAAAAAACAGCCGTCCTGAAGACAATTACACTCACTAACTAACTACATCTAACTAAAAAACAGCCGTCCTGAAGACAATTACACTCACTAACTAACTACATCTAACTAAAAAACAGCCGTCCTGAAGACAATTACACTCACTAACTAACTACATCTAACTAAAAAACAGCCGCCCTGAAGACAATTACACTCACTAACTAACTACATCTAACTAAAAAACAGCCGTCCTGAAGACAATTACACTCACTAACTAACTACATCTAACTAAAAACAGCCGTCCTGAAGACAATTACACTCTTATATGATATTTACATTGATCAAGTGTTTAAACTCTAAAAGAATTCCAGGACCACGGAGCTGAGTAACTAAAAGAATTCCAGGACCACGGAGCTGAGTAACCTAAATAATTCCAGGACCACGGAGCTGAGTAACTAAAAGAATTCCAGGACCACGGAGCTGAGTAACTAAAAGAATTCCAGGACAACGGAGCTGAGTAACTAAAAGAATTCCAGGACCACGGAGCTGAGTAACTAAATAATTCCAGGGCCACGGAGCTGAGTAACTAAAAGAATTCCAGGACAACGGAGCTGAGTAACTAAAATAATTCCAGGACCACGGAGCTGAGTAACTAAAATAATTCCAGGACAACGGAGCTGAGTAACTAAAATAATTCCAGGACAACGGAGCTGAGTAATTAAAAGAATTCCAGGACCACGGAGCTGAGTAACTAAAAGAATTCCAGGACCACGGAGCTGAGTAACTAAAATAATTCCAGGACAACGGAGCTGAGTAATTAAAATAATTCCAGGGACAACGGAGCTGAGTAACTAAAAGAATTCCAGGACCACGGAGCTGAGTACTAAAAGAATTCCAGGACCACGGAGCTGAGTAACTAAAAGAATTCCAGGACCACGGAGCTGAGTAATAAAAAGAATACTAGGACCACGGAGCTGAGTAACTAAAAGAATTCCAGGACCACGGAGCTGAGTAACTAAAAGAATTCCAGGACAACGGAGCTGAGTAACTAAAAGAATTCCAGGACCACGGAGCTGAGTAACTAAAAGAATTCCAGGACAATGGAGCTGAGTAATTAAAAACAATTCCAGGACCACGGAGCTGAGTAATTAAAACAATTCCCACCATGAACAGTTCTATTTCTTGGTGCTGTCAGAAGTAAATGAGAATTGGACTGTAATTTATATTTATTTTAATTTATATTTATTTACTGACCAGATTTTTTAAAATATAGAACAGATAAAAAATGGCAATTTTACCTCAATATGGCCTTATAAATCACTATATATCAGTATATATCAGTATAAATACTATATATCAGTATAAATCAGTATAATCACTATATATCAGTATAAATCACTAATATATAGTATAAATCACTAATATATCAGTATAAATCAGTATAAATCACTATATATCAGTATAAATCACTATATAGTCAGTATAAATCACTTATATATCAGTATAAATCAGTATAATCACTATATATCAGTATAATCACACATATAATCAGTATAGAATCACTATATCAAGTATAAATCAGTATAAATCACTATATATTCAGTATATATTATGAGTATTATTATCAGTATAAATCACTATATATCATGTATATATATCACTATATATCAGTATAAATCAGAATATATCAGTATATAATCTTGTGTATATCAAAGCCTTATTTCAGCTTATACATAGAGAGGAGATGGAGTAGAGAGAGAGAGGAATTCCATGTTATTCTCACCTTGTTCCCTGTAATATGTAGTCTGTAATCAGTTAATGGTGGATTCATGTATCAGATATTTCCAATCGTTTATCTCCCCCACATTAATCTGGATGCCACAGCAGATGGGGAGATGTGTGCTTTTTATGCCACACAGGTGGATAAAGAGATGATGTCATTCTTAGTTGTTGTTGTTACAAAGGTGGTAATGAAAGCTGCTTATAGACAGAGCTGCAGCGTGTCCTCCTGCCCTGGCGCTGTAACCCAGTCTGTAGACAGACCAGCCACATCTAGCCCAGCCCCATCTAACCCAGCCCCATCTAAACCCAGCCCCATCTAACCCAGCCCCATCTAAACCCAGCCCCATCTAAACCCAGCCCCATCTAAACCCAGCCCCATCTAACCCAGCCCCATCTAAACCCAGCCCCATCTAACCCAGCCCCATCTTAAACCCAGCCCCATCTAACCCAGCCACATCTAGCCCAGCCCCCATCTAACCCAGCCCCATCTAAACCCAGCCCCATCTAACCCAGCCCCATCTAACCCAGCCCCATCTAAACCCAGCCCCATCTAACCCAGCCCCATCTAAACCCAGCCCCATCTAAACCCAGCCCCATCTAACCCTATCTCAGGCCCCATCTAACCCAGCTCCATCTAACCCAGCCCCATCTATCCCAGCCCCATCTAACCCAGCCCCATCTAACCCAGCCCCATCTATCCCAGCCCCATCTAACCCAGCCCCCATCTAAACCCAGCCCCATCTAACCATGCCCCATCTATCCCAGCCCCATCTAACCCAGCCCCATCTATCCCAGCCCCATCTATCCCAGCCCCATCTAACCCTATCCCAGCCCCATCTAACCCTGCCCCATCTATCCCAGCCCCATCTATCCCAGCCCCATCTAACCCAGCCCATCTATCCCAGCCCCATCTATCCCAGCCCCATCTAACCCAGCCCCATCTAACCCTATCCCAGCCCCATCTAACCCTATCCCAGCCCCATCTAACCCAGCCCCATCTATCCCAGCCCAATCTAGCCCAGCCCCATCTAACCCTATCCCAGCCCCATCTAACCCAGCCCCATCTAACCTTATCCCAGACCCATCTAACCCTATCCCAGACCCATCTAACCCTATCCCAGCCCCATCTAACCCAGCCCATCTATCCCAGCCCAATCTAGCCCAGCCCCATCTAACCCTATCCCAGCCCCAACTATCCCAGCCCCATCTAACCCAGCTCCATCTAACCCAGCCCCATCGAAACCTATCCCAGCCCCATCTAAACCTATCCCAGCCCCGTCTAACCCAGCCCCATCTTACCCAGCCCCATCTATCCCAGCCCCATCGAACCCTATCCCAGCCCCATCTAACCCAGCCCCATCTATCCCAGCCCAATCTAGCCCAGCCCCATCTAACCCTATCCCAGCCCCATCTAACCCACCCCCATCTATCCCAGCTCCATCTAACCCAGCCCCATCTAACCCTATCCCAGCCCCATCTAACCCAATCCCATCTAACCCAGCCCCATCTAACCCTATCTCAGCCCCATCTAACCCAAAACCTTCCCATCTATCCCAGCCCCCATCTCACCCAGCCCCATCTAACCCTATCTCAGCCCCATCTAACCCAGCCCCATCTAACCCTAACCCAGCCCCATCTAACACAGCCCCAGCCTCTGTCTCATAGGACAATCCTGCCTGTGACAAAGTGATCGAGACAGCCTGTAGGTAGGGAGGGAGTGTGTAGGGGGAGAGATGTCTGTTAGCTCTACAGGGTGAACATCAGGCTACTTACTGTTATGCAAGTGTTCCCTTTTTTTAAAATCCAGATTGCATGAAGCATAATGGTAACAGAAGTCTGTCTCTCTGTCCCCTCTCTGCAGTTCACTGTTGAATCATAGCCAACCAAAGCCAGGGTTTAGCTGGTTGAAGTTGGCTTTTTGTACGAACGCACACACACACACACACACACATACATACACACACACACACACACACACACACACACACACACACACACACACACACACACACACACACACACACACACACACACACACACACACTGCTACACACACCTCACAACCAAATAATGGATCACATCTTTGTTAAATTATCCAGGAAATTGTTTGCTGCGCTTCGCTAACACAGGTGTTTTTATGATAC
Organism: Oncorhynchus kisutch; assembly: GCF_002021735.2. NCBI lineage: Eukaryota > Metazoa > Chordata > Actinopteri > Salmoniformes > Salmonidae > Oncorhynchus > Oncorhynchus kisutch. Next base: position 5,061,154 of record NC_034193.2, read on the forward strand.
TGAGTCCTGGAGGCTGGAGGAGAATGAAACTATAAACCCAAGATAAAATGAAGACCGTCTCCCTCCTCCTCCTCCCCCAGTCTCCCTCCTCCTCCTCCTGCCCCAGTCTCCCTCCTCCTCCTCCTCCTCCTCCTCCTCCTCCTCCCCCAGCCTCCCTCCTTCTCCTCCCCAGTCTCCCTCCTTCCCCTCCTCCTCCTCCCCCAGTCTCCCTCCTCCTCCCCCAGTCTCCCTCCTCCTCCTCCCCCAGTCTCCCTCCTCCTCCCCCAGTCTCCCTCCTCCTCCCCCAGTCTCTCCCTCCTCCTCCTCCCCCAGTCTCCCTCCTGCCCCTCCTCCCTCTCCCCCAGTCTCCCCCCTCCTCCTCCCCCAGTCTCCCTCCTCCTCCTCCCCCAGTCCTCCCTCCTCCTCCCCCAGTATCCCTCCTCCTCCTCCCCCAGTCTCCCTCCTCCTCCCCCAGTCTCCCTCCTCCTGCCTCCCCTAGTCTCCCTCCTCCTCCCCCAGTCTCCCTCCTCCTCCTCCCCCCCAGTCTCCCTCCCTGCCCCTCCTCCTCCTCCCCCAGTCTCCCCCCTCCTCCTCCCCCAGTCTCCCTCCTCCTCCTCCCCCAGTCTCCCTCCTCCTCCTCCTCCCCTAGTCTCCCTTCTCCTCCCCCAGTCTCCCTCCTCCTCCCCCAGTATCCCTCCTCCTCCTCCCCCAGTCTCCCTCCTCCTCCCCCAGTCTCCCTCCTCCTCCTCCCCTAGTCTCCCTCCTCCTCCCCCCAGTCTCCCTCCTCCTCCTCCCCCAGTCTCCCTCCTGCCCCTCCTCCTCCTCCCCCCAGTCTCCCCCCTCCTCCTCCCCCAGTCTCCCTCCTCCTCCTCCCCCAGTCTCCCTCCTCCTCCTCCCCTAGTCTCCCTTCTCCTCCCCCCAGTCCTCCCTCCTCCTCCTCCTCCTCCTCCCCCAGTCTCCCTCCTTCTCCTCCCCCAGTCTCCCTCCTTCCCCTCCTCCTTCTCCCCCAGTCTCCCTTCTCCTCCTCCCCCAGTCTCCCTCCTCCTCCCCCTCCCCCAGTCTCCCTCCTTCTCCTCCCCAGTCTCCCTCCTTCCCCTCCTCCTTCTCCCCCAGTCTCCCTTCTCCTCCTCCCCCAGTCTCCCTCCTCCTCCTCCTCCTCCTCCTCCCCAGTCTCCCTCCTCCTCCTCCTCCTCCTCCTCCCCCAGTCTCCCTCCTCCTCCTCCTCCTCCTCCTCCCCCAGTCTCCCTCCTTCTCCTCCCCCAGTCTCCCTCCTTCCCCTCCTCCTCCTCCCCCAGTCTCCCTCCTCCTCCTCCCCCAGTCTCCCTCTTCCTGCCCCAGTCTCCCTCCTCCTCCCCTAGTCTCCCTCCTCCTCCCCCAGTCTCCCTCCTCCTCCTCCTCCTCCCCCAGTCTCCCTCCTTCTCCTCCCCCAGTCTCCCTCCTTCCCCTCCTCCTTCTCCCCCAGTCTCCCTCCTCCTCCTCCCCCAGTCTCCCTCCTTCCCCTCCTCCTTCTCCCCCAGTCTCCCTCCTCCTCCTCCCCCAGTCTCCCTCCTCATCTCCCAGTCTCCCTCCTCCTCCCCCAGTCTCCCCCACATTAAGCTGTTACAAGATAAAAATGAAGACCGTCTCTCCCCCTCCTCACTCCCCCCTCTTCCCCCACATCTGTCTCACTCTGTCTTTTTCTCTCTCTCCATCTCTCTCCAATCTCCTCCTCCCTTCACCACTGGCTAGACTGTGATGCCTTATGTATATTTTATTGACCCGGTAGTGATATGTTAGTCCATCATTATTGACCCGGTAGTGATATGTTAGTCCATCATTATTGACCCAGTAGTGATATGTTAGTCCATCATTATTGACCCGGTAGTGATATGATAGTCCATCATCATTGACCCGGTAGTGATATGTTAGTGACCTTTTGTGTTGTGGTTGGTGTATCATCATCTGCTTAGTGTACAAGGTACCCTTAACAAACCAGTCAATAAGCTGCTGGGTTCATAGTACTGCTGGGTTCATAGTGCTGCTAGTTTCTGGGTTCATAGTGCTGCTGGGTTCATAGTGCAGTTAGTTGCTGGGTTCATAGTGCTGCTGGGTTCATAGTGCTGCTGGGTTCATAGTGCTGCTGTGTTCATAGTGCAGCTAGTTTATGGGTTCATAGTGCTGCTGGGTTCATAGTGCTGCTGGGTTCATAGTGCAGTTAGTTGCTGGGTTCATAGTGCTGCTGGGTTCATAGTGCTGCTGGGTTCATAGTGCTGCTGGGTTCATAGTGCTGCTGGGTTCATAGTGCTGCTGGGTTCATAGTGCTGCTGGGTTCATAGTGCCGCTGGGTTCATAGTGCTGCTGGTTTCATAGTGCTGCTGGGTTCATAGTGCTGCTGGGTTCATAGTGCTGCTGGGTTCATAGTGCCGCTGGGTTCATAGTGCAGTTAGTTGCTGGGTTCATAGTGCCGCTGGGTTCATAGTGCCGCTGGGTTCATAGTGCTGCTGGGTTCATAGTGCCGCTGGGTTCATAGTGCCGCTGGGTTCATAGTGCAGCTGGGTTCATAGTGCTGCTGGGTTCATAGTGCTGCTGGGTTCATAGTGCCGCTGGGTTCATAGTGCAGTTAGTTGCTGGGTTCATAGTGCCGCTGGGTTCATAGTGCCGCTGGGTTCATAGTGCTGCTGGGTTCATAGTGCTGCTGGGTTCATAGTGCCGCTGGGTTCATAGTGCAGCTAGTTTCTGGGTTCATAGTGCAGCTAGTTTCTGGGTTCATAGTGCAACTAATTTCTGTGTTCATAGTGCAGCTAGTTTCTGGGTTCATAGTGCAGCTAGTGTCTGGGTTCATAATGCTGCTAGTTTCTGGGTTCATAGTGAGGCTAGTTTCTGGGTTCATAGTGCAGCTAGTTTTTGGGTTCATAATGCAGCTAGTTTCTGGGTTCATAGTGCAGCTAATTTCTGGGTTCATAGTGCTGCTGGGTTCATAGTGCAGCTAGTTTCTGGGTTTATAGTGCAGCTAGTTTCTGGGTTCATAGTGCTGCTAGTTTCTGGGTTCATAGTGCAGCTAGTTTCTGGGTTCATAGTGCTGCTGTGTTCATAGTGCATCTAGTTTCTGGGTTCATAGTGCAGCTAGTTTCTGGGTTCATAGTGCTGCTAGTTTCTGGGTTCATAGTGCTGCTAGTTTCTGGGTTCATAGTGCAGCTAGTTTCTGGGTTCATAGTGCAGCTAGTTTCTGGGTTCATAGTGCAGCTAGTTTCTGGGTTCATAGTGCAGCTAGTTTCTGGGTTCATAGTGCTGATGGGTTCATAGTGCAGCTAGTTTCTGGGTTCATAGTGCTGCTAGTTTCTGGGTTCATAGTGCTACTGAGTTCATAGTGCAGCTAGTTTCTGGGTTCATGTGTTTTATATGTGTCTGCCTTTAGACCTCATGACCCTTTTTCACACCAAGTTGTTGTATTGTGTTGACCTAGTTACACATCCACTATAGTTCCATAGCAAGGTTAGTAAAACAGTAAGCTTAGTAAAACAGTGAGAATGGCTGTCTGTGGATGTGTTTCAGGCTGTCCTGGTAGACTGTCTGTCTGTGGATGTGTTTCAGGCTGTCCTGGTAGACTGTATGTCTGTGGATGTGTTTCAGACTGTTCTGGTAAACTGTCTGTCTGTGGATGTGTTTCAGGCTGTCCTGGTAGACTGTATGTCTGTGGATGTGTTTCAGGCTGTTCTGGTAAACTGTCTGTCTGTGGATGTGTTTCAGGCTGTCCTGGTAGACTTTATGTCTGTGGATGTGTTTCAGGCTGTCCTGGTAGACTGTCTGTCTGTGGATGTGTTTCAGGCTGTCCTGGTAGACTGTCTGTCTGTGGATGTGTTTCTGGCTGTCCTGGTAGACTTTATGTCTGTGGATGTGTTTCAGGCTGTCCTGGTAGACTGTCTGTCTGTGGGTGTGTTTCAGGCTGTTCTGGTAGACTGTCTGTCTGTGGATGTGTTTCTGGCTGTCCTGGTAGACTGTCTGTCTGTGGATGTGTTTCAGGCTGTTCTGGCTAGACTGTCTGTCTGTGGATGTGTTTCAGGCTGTTCTGGTAAACTGTCTGTCTGTGGATGTGTTTCAGGCTGTCCTGGTAGACTTTATGTCTGTGGATGTGTTTCAGGCTGTCCTGGTAGACTGTCTGTCTGTGTATGTGTTTCAGGCTGTCCTGGTAGACTGTCTGTCTGTGGATGTGTTTCAGGCTGTTCTGGTAGACTGTCTGTCTGTGGGTGTGTTTCAGGCTGTTCTGGTAAACTGTCTGTCTGTGGATGTGTTTCAGGCTGTCCTGGTAGACTTTATGTCTGTGGATGTGTTTCAGGCTGTCCTGGTAGACTGTCTGTCTGTGGATGTGTTTCTGGCTGTCCTGGTAGACTTTATGTCTGTGGATGTGTTTCTGGCTGCCCTGGTAGACTGTCTGTCTGTGGGTGTGTTTCAGGCTGTTCTGGTAGACTGTCTGTCTGTGGATGTGTTTCAGGCTGTCCTGGTAGACTTTATGTCGGTGGATGTGTTTCAGGCTGTCCTGGTAGACTGTCTGTCTGTGGATGTGTTTCAGGCTGTCCTGGTAGACTGTCTGTCTGTGGATGTGTTTCTGCCTGTCCTGGTAGACTGTCTGTCTGTGGGTGTGTTTCAGGCTGTTCTGGTAGACTGTCTGTCTGTGGATGTGTTTCAGGCTGTTCTGGCTAGACTGTCTGTCTGTGGATGTGTTTCAGGCTGTTCTGGTAAACTGTCTGTCTGTGGATGTGTTTCAGGCTGTCCTGGTAGACTTTATAACTGTGGATGTGTTTCAGGCTGTCCTGGTAGACTGTCTGTCTGTGGATGTGTTTCAGGCTGTCCTGGTAGACTTTATGTCTGTGGATGTGTTTCAGGCTGTCCTGGTAGACTGTCTGTCTGTGGATGTGTTTCAGGCTGTCCTGGTAGACTGTCTGTCTGTGGATGTGTTTCAGGCTGTTCTGGTAGACTGTCTGTCTGTGGATGTGTTTCTGGCTGTCCTGGTAGACTGTCTGTCTGTGGATGTGTTTCAGGCTGTTCTGGCTAGACTGTCTGTCTGTGGATGTGTTTCAGGCTGTTCTGGTAGACTGTCTGTCTGTGGATGTGTTTCAGGCTGTCCTGGTAGACCCACCTGTCTGTGGATGTGTTTCAGGCTGTTCTGGTAGACTGTCTGTCTGTGGATGTGTTTCAGGATGTTCTGGTAGACTGTCTGTCTGTGGATGTGTTTCAGGCTGTTCTGGTACACTGTCTGTCTGTGGATGTGTTTCAGGCTGTTCTGGTACACTGTCTGTCTGTGGATGTGTTTCAGGCTTTACAGGGTCGTCATAGTAGTATGATAGGTGCAGTGTAATGTGTTGTTTTACAGGGTCAGTCATAGTAGTATGATAGGTGTTGTTTTACAGGGTCAGTCATAGTAGTATGATAGGTGTTGTTTTACAGGGCCAGTCATAGTAGTATGATAGGTGTTGTTTTAAAGGGTCAGTCATAGTAGGATGATAGGTGTTGTTGTACAGGGTCAGTCATAGTAGTATGATAGGTGTTGTTTTACAGGGTCAGTCATAGTAGTACGATAGGTGTTGTTTTACAGGGTCAGTCAGAGTAGTATGATAGGTGTTGTTTTACAGGGTCAGTCATAGTAGTATGACAGATGTTGTTTTACAGGGTCAGTCAGAGTAGTATGATAGGTGTTGTTTTACAGGCTCAGTCATAGTAGTGCAGTGCCCCTGGAGCATATTTAGGTTAAGTGCCTTGCCCTGGTATTTGAACCAGTGACCTTTTGTTTACTGGCCCGATGCCAAACCGCTAGACGCCAATTTGTCCAAAATGGTTCTCTATGAATGGGTTGGTGATCTCTCACAGACAGACACAGCGAGAGCCTCTCTCTGTCTCTTTCTTTCTTTCTCTCTCTCTCCCTCTCACTCCCTGTCTCTCTCTGTCTCTCTCTGTCTGTCTCTCTGTCTCTCTTGATGTATCTCTCTCTGTCTCTCTCGCTCTCTGTTTCTCTCTCTCTCTCTCTCTCTCTCGCTCTCTGTTTCTCTCTCTCTCTCTCTCTCTCGCTCTCTGTTTCTCTCTCTCTCTCTCTCGCTCTCTGTTTCTCTCTCTCTCTCTCTCTGTCTGTCTGTCTGTCTGTCTGTCTGTCTGTCTGTCTGTCTGTCTGTCTGTCTGTCTGTCTGTCTGTCTGTCTGTCTGTCTGTCTGTCTGTCTGTCTGTCTGTCTGTCTGTCTGTCTGTCTGTCTGTCTGTCTGTCTCTGTCTCATTCTCCCTTGTTTTTTTCTCTCTGATCTATTTGGTGTGTACAAGGACAGCAGAGTGTGCTGGAGGTGATACATTAATCAAAATTCTCTCTGTCTCTCTCTGCCTTGTTCTGTCTCCATCTCTGTCTCCCTGTCTCTCTCAAATTCACATTCAGATTGCTTTATTGTCATGAAATACAGTCGTGGCCAAAGGTTTTGAGAATGATTGATGACAGCCCATTCTTGCATAATCAATGCTTGTGGGTTTTTGATTGTCCACCTGCCTCTTGAGGATTGACCACAAGTTCTCAATCGGATTAAAGTCTGGGGCATTTCCTGGCCATGGACCCAAAATATCAATGTTTTGTTCCCCTGGCCACTTAGTTATCCCTTTTGCCTTATGGCGAGGTGTTCCATCATGCTGGAAAAGTCATTGTTTGTCACCAAACTGATCCTGGATGGTTGGGAGAAGATGCTCTCGGAGGATGTGTTGGTACCATTCTTTATTCATGGCTGTGTTCTTAGGCAATATTGTGAGTGAGCCCAGTCCCTTTGCTGAGAAGCAACCCCACACATGAATGGTCTCAGGATGCTTTACTGTTGGCATGACACAGGACTGATGGTAGCGCTCACCTTGTCTTCTCCGGACAAGCTTTTTTCCAGATGCCCCAAACAATCGGAAAGGGGTTTCATCAGAGAAAATTACTTTACCTCAGTCCTCAGCAGTCCAATCCCTGTACCTTTTGCAGAATATCTGTCTGTCCCTGAGGTTTTTCCTGGAGAAAAGTGGCTTCTTGCTGCCCTTCTTGACACCAGGCCATCCTCCAAAAGTCTTCGCCTCACTTTGCGTGCAGATGTACTCACACCTGCCTGTGGCCATTCCTGAGCTAGCTCTGTACTGGTGGTGTCCCGATCCCGCAGCTGAATCAACTTTAGGAGACGGTCCTGGCGCTTGCTGGACTTTCTTGGTCTCCCTGAAGCCTTCTTCACAACAGTTCAGCTCTCCTTGAAATTCTCCTCCTTGAAATTCTCCTCAGTTCAGCTCTCCTTGAAATTCTTGATGATCCGATAAATGGTTGATTTAGGTGCAATCTTACTGTAACAATCTGATTGTTTTCCCTGTGTGTTTGGATGATAGTGTTGTTTAGTGTTTTCCACCGCTGACATAAGGGACTCTTTTTCGGGGTTCAGCTCTTGGATTTCCAGTGCTTTGAATTGTAAGGATGTTTTGGGACTTCGTTTTTATTTTTTGCCAAAATGTTTGTGTCCTTTTCTTTATGTTTACAATTAAAGGGAATCGTATGAGTTCCGCTCTGCATGCATTATTTTGTACTTTCTTTTGGATATTTAGGATAATTATGCAGAGTTCTGTTTGTAGATTTTCTACTGGGGTTTTCTCCCAATGCTTATAATTGTAATTACAGGTTGGACCTCAATCTTTGCATTCCATATAGTAACAATTGGTAAAATTCCACCATTGAATATTTTGAGCCAGATTTGGATAAGAATATTTCATTTTGAGAATGTGTTATTTTTTATGGAGTAAAATGCTTTGTGGGCTTTTTCTTTTAGTGCATTCAATGCCGGACCAATTCCACCAGCGGCACTGATATTTAGTCCCATGTAGTTGTACCATTGGGCATGTTCAATCATGGTATTTCCTCATTTGAAGGAGTGTCTGCTGCTCTGATACCTGGCCGTTTTCTGCAAAATCACAACATAGTTTTTTTTTTGTCCAGTTGATGATTTATTCCTAAGAATGTTAAATTGTTCCTGTAGAAATGGATCTGGTGGTGACAGTAGGTCATCTGGGTAGATCTTGATCTGTTGGTGACAGTAGGTCATCTGGGTAGATCTTGATCTGTTGGTGACAGTAGGTCATCTGGGTAGATCTTGATCTGTTGGTGACAGTAGGTCATCTGGGTAGATCTTGATCTGTTGGTGACAGTAGGTCATCTGGGTAGATCTTGATCTGTTGGCGACAGTAGGTCATCTGGGTAGATCTTGATCTGTTGGTGACAGTAGGTCATCTGGGTAGATCTTGATCTGTTGGTGACAGTAGGTCATCTGGGTAGATCTTGATCTGTTGGTGACAGTAGGTCATCTGGGTAGATCTTGATCTGTTGGTGACAGTAGGTCATCTGGGTAGATCTGGATCTGTTGGTGACAGTAGGTCATCTGGGTAGATCTTGATCTGTTGGTGACAGTAGGTCATCTGGGTAGATCTTGATCTGTTGGTGACAGTAGGTCATCTGGGTAGATCTTGATCTGTTGGTGACAGTAGGTCATCTGGGTAGATCTTGATCTGTTGGTGACAGTAGGTCATCTGGGTAGATCTTGATCTGTTGGTGACAGTAGGTCATCTGGGTAGATCTTGATCTGTTGGTGACAGTAGGTCATCTGGGTAGACCTTGATCTGTTGGTTACAGTAGGTCATCTGGGTAGATCTTGATCTGTTGGTGACAGTAGGTCATCTGGGTAGACCTTGATCTGTTGGTGACAGTAGGTCATCTGGGTAGATCTTGATCTGACCTCATCTTTGATGGTGAGTCCAGGGGCTGCAGATCGGTCCAACAACACTGATAATTCATTGATGTAGATGTTGAACAGGGTTGGACTTAAACTGCACCCTTGTCTCACTCCTCGCCCTTGTGTAAAAAACGTAGTTATTTTATTGTTCAGTTTAACCTCTCTAGCATATGTGGGATGGTAGCATCTCACCTCGTCAACAGCCAATGAAATTGCAGGGCACCAAAAACAAAACAACAGAATCCCATAACAACAACTTCTCAAACATACATGTATTTTACACCGATTTAAAGATACACTTGTTGTAAATCCAGCCACAGTGTCCGATTTCAAAAAGGCTTTACTACGAAAGCACACCAAACGATTATGTTAGGTCAGCACCTAGTCACAGAAAAACACAGCCATTTTTTCCAGCCAAAGAGAGGAGTCACAAAAAGCAGAAATAGAGATAAAATGAATCACTAACCTTTGATGATCTTCATCAGATGACACTCATAGGACTTCATGTTACACAATACATGTATGTTTTGTTCGGTAAAGTTCATATTTATATAAAAACATCTCAGTATACATTAGCGCGTTACGTTCAGTAGTTCCAAAACATCCGGTGATTTTGCAGAGAGCCACATCAATTTACAGAAATAGTCATCATAAATGTTGATGAAAATACAAGTGTTATACGTGGAATTTTAGATCCATTTCTCCTTAACTTCTTATGGCTGCAATCCCGTTAACGGGAGCGATTTGACAACAGCCAGTCAAAGTGTAGGGCGCCATTTTCAAAACATCAAAAATCTCATAATTAACATTCCTCAAACATACATGTGTCTCATACCATTTTAAAGCTATTCTCGTTGTTAACCAAAGTGGCCCATTTCAAATATACTTTTCAGCAAAAGCACTACAAACAATTATGTCTCCACCAAACCACAATAAGCACAGCCATTTTCCAGTGAAATATACCATTCACAAAAAGCAGGAATAGAGATACAATTAATCACTAACCTTGAATTATCTTCATCAGATGACACTCATAGGACTTCATGTTACACAATACATGCATGTTTTATTTGATAAAAAATCTGAGTTTACATTGGCTTAATAGATTCACTAGTTCCAAAAACATCAAGTGATTTTGCATAGTCACATCGTTTCAACATAAATACTCATCATAAATGTAGATAATAATACAAGTAAATTATACACATAGAATTATAGATATACCTTTCCTTAATGCAACCGCTGTGTCAGATTTCAAAACAAGTTTACGGAAAAAGCAACCCATGCAATAATCTGAGACGGCGCTCAGAACAGAAGCCAAATTAGCCTCCATGTTGGAGTCAACAGAAACCAGAAAATACATGATAAATGTTTCCTTACCTTTGATGAACTTCATCAGAATGCAGTCCTAGGAATCCCAGGTCCACAATAAATGCTTGATTTGTTCGAAAATGTCCGTTATTTATGTCCAATTAGCTACTTTGGTTAGCGCGTTTGGTAAACAATTCCGAAGTCACAAAGCCATTCTAATTCTCCGGTTGGAATGTTATTCAAGATGTATGTAAACAACATTCTAAAGATTGATTCAGTACATCGTTTGACATGTTTCTACTGACTGTTACGGAACATTTGGACATTTCGTATAATGGATGCGTCCATTATAACGTGACGAAATGTCCAAATGTTCCGTAACAGTCAGTAGAAACATGTACTGAATCAATCTTTAGAATGTTGTTTACAGAAAAACTCCCTAGAAAGGCCAAAACCTAGGAAGAAACCTAGAGAGGAACCAGGTTATGTGGGGTGGCCAGTCCTCTTCTGGCTGTGCCGGGTGGAGATTATAACAGAACATGACCAAGATGTTCAAATGTTCATAAATGACCAGCATGGTCGAATAATAATAAGGCAGAACAGTTGAAACTGGAGCAGCAGCACGGCCAGGTGGACTGGGGACAGCAAGGAGTCATCATGTCAGGTAGTCCTGGGGCATGGTCCTAGGACTCAGGTCCTCCGAGAGAGAGAAAGAAAGAGAGAAAGAGAGAATTAGAGAAAGCACACTTAAATTCACACAGGACACCGAGTAGGACAGGAGAAGTACTCCAGATATAACAAACTGACCCTAGCCCCCGACACATAAAGTACTGCAACATAAATACTGGAGGCTGAGACAGGAGGGGTCAGGAGACACTGTGGCCCCATTCTGATATCTCAGAGTGCTGTACAGAAATACTACATACTACATGTGTTGTTTGAGTAAATAAATGTTATGACGCAAGCCCAATGTAACAGTATAGCTTCCGTCCCTCTCCTCGCCCCTACCTGGGCTCGAACCAGGGACCCTCTGCACACATCAACAACAGCTACCCTCAAAGCATCGTTACCCATCGCGCCACAAAAGCCACGGCAACCAGTGATCCAGGTCAACAGAATCAATGTAACAGTTTTGCTTCCGTCCCTCTCCTCGCCCCTACCTGGGCTTCCGTCCCTCTCCTCGCCCCTACCTGGGCTTCCGTCCCTCTCCTCGTCCCTACCTGGGCTTCCGTCCCTCTCCTCGACCCCAACCTGGGCTTCCGTCCCTCTCTTCGCCCCAACCTGGGCTACCGCCCCTCTCCTCGCCCCAACCTGGGCTTCCGTCCCTCTCCTCGCCCCAACCTGGGCTTCCGTCCCTCTCCTCGTCCCTACCTGGGCTTCCGTACCTCTCCTCGCCCCTACCTGGGCTTCCGTCCCTCTCCTCGCCCCAACCTGGGCTTCCGTCCCTCTCTTCGCCCCAACCTGGGCTTCCGTCCCTCTCCTCACCCCAACCTGGGCTTCCGTACCTCGCTTCGCCCCAACCTGGGCTTCCGCCCCCTCCACACCCCTCCCCCCAACGCTGCTGTGGAGGGTGTTGCCATAATGTCCATCATGTCATATGGAATCAAAAGCACTGTTGTTCTGTGTTTGGATAGAAAGACAATTAGTGTTTTTCTGAGAGCGTTATGTTGTGTGAGGAAGGTCTATATTTGGTCATTGAGAATACAGCAGAACAGTTTCCCCATGTTACTGGTGACGCATATTTCCCTGTAGTTATTAGGGTCTAATTTGTCACTTTTTTATATATGGGGGTTATGAGCTGCTGGTTCCAAATATAAGCGAAGCAGCTGTCCTCCTAAACCAGGTTGAATAGTTTAAATAAGGCGGCCTGCATCTCATTAGTACTGTGTTTCAGCAATTCATTCCTGATGTTGTCACGTCCTCTTGCCTTTCCAGGTTTAAGGCTTTGTATAAAGTTCAGTTGGGTTCCGGTTGTTTTTACGTTTGTGTTTTCCTTGCATGTTATTTGGGTTTAAAGTATTCTGATAATATTATTCCAATGATATTTCAGAGTGATCTTTCCTTATGTTGTCATGGTGAATGGCTAGGATCATTCTATTTACTTATGTTGTCATGGTGAATGGCTAGGATCATTCTATTTCCTTATGTTGTCATGGTGAATGGCTAGGATCATTCTATTTCCTTATGTTGTCATGGTGAATGGCTAGGATCATTCTATTTACTTATGTTGTCATGGTGAATGGCTAGGATCATTCTATTTTCTTCTGTTGTCATGGTGAATGGCTAAAGACCATTTTATTTCCGTATGTTCTCATGGTGAATGGCTAGGATCATTCTATTTCCTTATGTTGTCATGGTGAATGGCTAGGATCATTCTATTTCCTTATGTTGTCATGGTGAATGGCTAGGATCATTCTATTTCCTTATGTTGTCATGGTGAATGGCTAAAGACCATTCTATTTCCTTATGTTGTCATGGTGAATGGCTAGGATCATTCTATTTCCTTATGTTGTCATGGTGAATGGTACCCCCTGTATATAGCCTCCACATTGACTCTGTACCGTAACACCCTGTATATAGCCTCTACATTGACTCTGTACCGTAACACCCTGTATATAGCCTCCACATTGACTCTGTACCGTAACACCCTGTATATAACCTCTACATTGACTCTGTACCGTAACACCCTGTATATAGCCTCCACATTGACTCTGTACCGTAACACCCTGTATATAGCCTCCACATTGACTCTGTACCGGTACCCCCTGTATATAGCCTCCACATTGACTCTGTACCGTAACACCCTGTATATAGCCTCTACATTGACTCTGTACCGTAACACCCTGTATATAGCCTCCACATTGACTCTGTACCAGTACCCCCTGTATATAGTCTTATTTTTCTTTAAACTGCATTGTTGGTTACTGGATTGTAGGTCTACCTACACCTGTTGTATTCAGCATTTCACTGTAAGGTCTACGATACCTGTTGTATTCAGCATTTCACTGTAAGGTCTACTACACCTGTTGTAGTCAGCATTTCACTGTGAGGTCTACTACACCTGTTGTATTCAGCATTTCACTGTGAGGTCTACTACACCTGTTGTAGTCAGCATTTCACTGTAAGGTCTACTACACTTGTTGTATTCAGCATTTCACTGTAAGGTCTACTACACCTGTTGTATTCAGCATTTCACTGTGAGGTCTACTACACCTGTTGCATTCATCATTTCACTGTTAGGTCTACTACACCTGTTGTATTCAGCATTTCACTGTACGGTCTACTACACCTGTTGTATTCAGCATTTCACTGTGAGGTCTACTACACCTGTTGTATTCAGCATTTCACTGTAAGGTCTACTACACCTGTTGTATTCAGCATTTCACTTTTAGGTCTACTACACCTGTTGTATTCAGCATTTCACTGTGAGGTCTACTACACCTGTTGTATTCAGCATTTCACTGTAAGGTCTACTACACCTGTTGTATTCAGCATTTCACTGTGAGGTCTACTACACCTGTTGTATTCAGCATTTCACTGTAAGGTCTACTACACCTGTTGTATTCAGCATTTCACTGTGAGGTCTACTACACCTGTTGTATTCAGCATTTCACTGTGAGGTCTACTACACCTGTTGTATTCAGCATTTCACTGTAAGGTCTACTACACCTGTTGTATTCAGCATTTCACTGTAAGGTCTACTACACCTGTTGTATTCAGCATTTCACTGTAAGGTCTAATACACCTGTTGTATTCAGCATTTCGCTGTAAGGTCTACCTACACCTGTTGTATTCAGCATTTCACTGTGAGGTCTACTACACCTGTTGTATTCAGCATTTCACTGTAAGGTCTAATACACCTGTTGTATTCAGCATTTCACTGTAAGGTCTACTACACCTGTTGTATTCAGCATTTCACTGTGAGGTCTACTACACCTGTTGTATTCAGCATTTCACTGTAAGGTCTAATACACCTGTTGTATTCAGCATTTCGCTGTAAGGTCTACTACACCTGTTGTATTCAGCATTTCACTGTAAGGTCTACTACACCTGTTGTATTCAGCATTTCACTGTAAGGTCTAATACACCTGTTGTATTCAGCATTTCGCTGTAAGGTCTACCTACACCTGTTGTATTCAGCATTTCACTGTGAGGTCTACTACACCTGTTGTATTCAGCATTTCACTGTAAGGTCTAATACACCTGTTGTATTCAGCATTTCACTGTAAGGTCTACTACACCTGCTGTATTCAGCATTTCACTGTGAGGTCTACTACACCTGTTGTATTCAGCATTTCACTGTAAGGTCTAATACACCTGTTGTATTCAGCATTTCACTGTAAGGTCTACTACACCTGTTGTATTCAGCATTTCACTGTGAGGTCTACTACACCTGTTGTATTCAGCATTTCACTGTAAGGTCTAATACACCTGTTGTATTCAGCATTTCACTGTAAGGTCTACTACACCTGTTGTATTCAGCATTTCACTGTAAGGTCTACTACACCTGTTGTATTCAGCATTTCGCTGTAAGGTCTACTACACCTGTTGTATTCAGCATTTCACTGTAAGGTCTACTACACCTGTAGTATTCGACCCATGTGTCAAATCAAATTATATTACATTTGCCAGGCCTCCATTCTTCACCTCCACTAAACACCTCACTGTTTTAGGTGCACTAAGCAGAACTCATTCTTCACCTCCACTAAACACCTCACGGTTTTAGGTGCACTAAGCAGAACTCATTCTTCACCTCCACTAAACACCTCACGGTTTTATGTCCTCTCTAAGCAGAACTCATTATTCAACATTGCTGATTTATAAGAAGGTGATCCGGGTCACGGCACCAATGTAACATGTAAAGAATATAATGGATTATCGCTACAGCTCAAACTCCCATTGATTATTGGTTGATGTATTTCAGTCGATTTCTTCTGAAATTCCTTCACTGCTCCTGGCCTGGTTTTTCGCTGGGGATTTGTTTAAGTGAATCCACTGTAAAGAAGAAGTAATCAGAAACCATTCATTAAACAGTTATGTCTCCATATATTTATCCCTCTATCTCTCCTCTCTCTCTCTCTCTCTCCTCTCTCTCTCTCTCCTCTCCCTCTCTCACCGTCTCGCCGTCTCTCTCTCTAAAAAACAAATCTAAATGGAAAGCATTGTCTTCATTATTTGCCACTAGTCTAGTGAATGAAGGTAGTTGCCGTGGTTACAGCCATCTGAAGGCAGGAGGGAGGCAGGCTGCTGGTTTTAGGCAAGAGGAGGAAGAGGAGGGTTAGAAAAATAACAACGTAGCTGATAATGGAGAGAGAGAGAGAGTGACAGAGAGAGAGAGAGAGAGAGAGAGTGACAGAGAGTGACAGAGAGTGACAGAGAGAGAGAGGAAGAGAGAACAACAGAGAGAGAGAGAAAGTGACAGAGAGAACAACAGAGAGAGAGAGAGAGAGAGTGACAGAGAGTGACACACAGAGAGAGAGAGGAAGAGAGAACAACAGAGAGAGAGAGAGAGAGAGAGGGGGTGAGAAAGTGACAGAGAAAGAGAGAACAACACAGAGAGAGAGAGAGAGACAGAGAAAGAGAGAACAACACAGAGAGAGAGAGAGAGAGAGAGAGAGAGAGAGAGAGAGAGAGAGAGAGAGAGAGAGAGAGAGAGAGAGAGAGAGAGAGAGAGAGAGAGAGAGAGAGAGAGAGAGAGAGAGAGAGAGAGAGAGAGAGAGGAGAGAGAGAGAGAGAGAGAGAGAGAACAACACAGGGAGAGAGACTGTGCAAATGTAGTTTTACTGACTGAGTGGGGTGTTTGTGCTTGCGGGTGTGTGTGTAAATGTTTCACCTATTAATAAGAGAATGGGGAAACTTCCATGGCTTCCACACCAATCAGAATTCAGATTGCCTCCACAGCATGGGGTCGACCCAGGGGATTTCACAGCCAGGACACAGAGTCTGCGTTTCATAGGCCTTTATGTATTTGAAAGGAAAAATAATGAATAATAATAAACAGAAGTTAAATTTACCTGTGACTCTTTTGAAGGAATTGCAAGGCACAAGTAAATTCATCATTATCGTAGTGATAAGGTATTAGATGCCAAACACACATGCATCTAGGAACACACACACATTGGGAATCAGGGACAGGGAGGGAGGGAGGGAAATGTAGTGGGGGAGATAGGGAGGGGAGAGAGAGGGAGAGGGAGAGAGATGGAGAGAGAGAGAGAGATGGACAGGGAGGGAGAGAGATAGATGTAGTGGGGGAGATGGGGAGGGAGAGAGAGAGATAGAGAGATGGAGTGGGGGAGATGGGGAGGGAGAGAGTGGGAGAGAGAGAGAGAGAGAGAGAGAAGACATTACATTACACCCTATGTTGGGGGTCAGACACAACACCCTATGTTGGGGGTCAGACACAACACCCTATGTTGGGGTTCAGACACAACACCCTATGTTGGGGTTCAGACACAACACCCTATGTTGGGGGTCAGACACAACACCCTATGTTGCGGTTCAGACACAACACCCTATGTTGGGGGTCAGACACAACACCCTATGTTGGGGTTCAGACACAACACCCTATGTTGGGGGTCAGACACAACACCCTATGTTGGGGTTCAGACACAACACCCTATGTTGGGGTTCAGACACAACACCCTATGTTGGGGTTCAGACACAACACCCTATGTTGGGGGTCAGACACAACACCCTATGTTGGGGGTCAGACACAACACCCTATGTTGGGGGTCAGACACAACACCCTATGTTGGGGTTCAGACACAACACCCTATGTTGGGGTTCAGACACAACACCCTGTGTTGGGGGTCAGACACAACACCCTATGTTGGGGGTCAGACACAACACCCTATGTTGGTAGTCAGACACAACACCCTATGTTGGGGGTCAGACACAACACCCTATGTTGGGGGTCAGACACAACACCCTATGTTGGGGGTCAGACACAACACCTTGACTGACCTTCCTGAGAACACCAGTGACCCCAACCACAGAGACAGGCTGTTTCTGATTGGTCAGAGCACATCAACACACACCATGATGTCACGTGAGCTGATTCGTGTTATGAAGCAGAGGGAGAATAATGGGATGTTTCAGGACTTCTGAGGATTGTGAAAGAGAGTGTTTGTTGTTGAGTTGGGTTAGTTAGTACTGAGTAGATTGAATGATGTCTGTAGGATCTATAGAAATCATTTCCCAGCAGCTGAGTACATACATTCAGCTGAGTACATACATTCAGCTGAGTACATACATTCAGCTGGGGACAGGATATACATTCAGCTGGAGACAGCAGATACATTCAGCTGGGGCCAGCAGATTCATTCAGCTGGGGACAGGAAATACATTCAGCTGGAGACAGGAGATACATTCAGCTGGGGACAGGAGATACATTCAGCTGGAGACAGCAGATACATTCAGCTGGGGACAGGAGATACATTCAGCTGGGGACAGGAGATACATTCAGCTGGGGACAGGAGATACATTCAGCTGGAGACAGCAGATACATTCAGCTGGGGACAGGAGATACATTCAGCTGGGGACAGCAGATACATTCAGCTGCTGACAGTAGATACATTCAGCTGGG
>NC_034193.2:5083772-5106272 GCF_002021735.2 Oncorhynchus kisutch
GTGGTTCTAGTGGTTCTAGCCTATCTCTGCTTCCTATTGGATGTGTGGTTCCAGCCTATCTCTGCTTCCTATTGGATGTGTGGTTCCAGCCTATCTCTGCTTCCTATTGGATGTGCGGTTCCAGCCTATCTCTGCTTCCTATTGGATGTGTGGTTCTAGCCTATCTCTGCTTCCTATTGGATGTGTGGTTCTAGCCTATCTCTGCTTCCTATTGGATGTGTGGTTCTAGCCTATCTCTGCTTCCTATTCGATGTGTGGTTCTAGCCTATCTCTGCTTCCTATTGGATGTGTGGTTCTAGCCTATCTCTGCTTCCTATTGGATGTGTGGTTCTAGCCTATCTCTGCTTCCTATTGGATGTGTGGTTCTAGCCTATCTCTGCTTCCTATTGGATGTGTGGTTCTAGCCTATCTCTGCTTCCTATTGGATGTGTGGTTCTAGCCTATCTCTGCTTCCTATTGGATGTGTGTCTCTAGCCTATCTCTGCTTCCTATTGGATGTGTGGTTCTAGCCTATCTCTGCTTCCTATTGGATGTGTGGTTCTAGCCTATCTCTGCTTCCTATTGGATGTGTGGTTCTAGCCTATCTCTGCTTCCTATTCGATGTGTGGTTCTAGCCTATCTCTGCTTCCTATTCGATGTGTGGTTCTAGCCTATCTCTGCTTCCTATTCGATGTGTGGTTCTAGCCTATCTCTGCTTCCTATTCGATGTGTGGTTCTAGCCTATCTCTGCTTCCTATTCGATGTGTGGTTCTAGCCTATCTCTGCTTCCTATTCGATGTGTGGTTCTAGCCTATCTCTGCTTCCTATTCGATGTGTGGTTCTAGCCTATCTCTGCTTCCTATTCGATGTGTGTCTCTAGCCTATCTCTGCTTCCTATTGGATGTGTGGTTCTAGCCTATCTCTGCTTCCTATTCGATGTGTGGTTCTAGCCTATCTCTGCTTCCTATTCGATGTGTGGTTCTAGCCTATCTCTGCTTCCTATTGGATGTGTGTCTCTAGCCTATCTCTGCTTCCTATTCGATGTGTGGTTCTAGCCTATCTCTGCTTCCTATTGGATGTGTGGTTCTAGCCTATCTCCGCTTCCTATTGGATGTGTGGTTCTAGCCTATCTCTGCTTCCTATTGGATGTGTGTCTCTAGCCTATCTCTGCTTCCTATTGGATGTGTGTCTCTAGCCTATCTCTGCTTCCTATTGGATGTGTGGTTCTAGCCTATCTCTGCTTCCTATTGGATGTGTGTCTCTAGCCTATCTCTGCTTCCTATTGGATGTGTGGTTCCAGCCTATCTCTGCTTCCTATTGGATGTGTGGTTCTAGCCTATCTCTGCTTCCTATTGGATGTGTGGTTCTAGCCTATCTCTGCTTCCTATTGGATGTGTGGTTCTAGCCTATCTCTGCTTCCTATTGGATGTGTGGTTCTAGCCTATCTCTGCTTCCTATTCGATGTGTGGTTCTAGCCTATCTCTGCTTCCTATTGGATGTGTGTCTCTAGCCTATCTCTGCTTCCTATTCGATGTGTGGTTCTAGCCTATCTCTGCTTCCTATTGGATGTGTGGTTCTAGCCTATCTCCGCTTCCTATTGGATGTGTGGTTCTAGCCTATCTCTGCTTCCTATTGGATGTGTGTCTCTAGCCTATCTCTGCTTCCTATTGGATGTGTGTCTCTAGCCTATCTCTGCTTCCTATTGGATGTGTGGTTCTAGCCTATCTCTGCTTCCTATTGGATGTGTGGTTCTAGCCTATCTCTGCTTCCTATTGGATGTGTGGTTCTAGCCTATCTCTGCTTCCTATTCGATGTGTGGTTCTAGCCTATCTCTGCTTCCTATTGGATGTGTGTCTCTAGCCTATCTCTGCTTCCTATTCGATGTGTGGTTCTAGCCTATCTCTGCTTCCTATTGGATGTGTGGTTCTAGCCTATCTCCGCTTCCTATTGGATGTGTGGTTCTAGCCTATCTCTGCTTCCTATTGGATGTGTGTCTCTAGCCTATCTCTGCTTCCTATTGGATGTGTGTCTCTAGCCTATCTCTGCTTCCTATTGGATGTGTGGTTCTAGCCTATCTCTGCTTCCTATTGGATGTGTGTCTCTAGCCTATCTCTGCTTCCTATTGGATGTGTGGTTCCAGCCTATCTCTGCTTCCTATTGGATGTGTGGTTCTAGCCTATCTCTGCTTCCTATTGGATGTGTGGTTCTAGCCTATCTCTGCTTCCTATTGGATGTGTGGTTCTAGCCTATCTCTGCTTCCTATTGGATGTGTGGTTCTAGCCTATCTCTGCTTCCTATTGGATGTGTGGTTCTAGCCTATCTCTGCTTCCTATTGGATGTGTGGTTCTAGCCTATCTCTGCTTCCTATTGGATGTGTGGTTCTAGCCTATCTCTGCTTCCTATTCGATGTGTGTCTCTAGCCTATCTCTGCTTCCTATTGGATGTGTGTCTCTAGCCTATCTCTGCTTCATATTGGATGTGTTTATCTAGCCTATCTCTGCTTCCTATTGGATGTGTGTCTCTAGCCTATCTCTGCTTCCTATTGGATGTGTGGTTCTAGCCTATCTCTGCTTCCTATTGGATGTGTGTCTCTAGCCTATCTCTGCTTCCTATTGGATGTGTGTCTCTAGCCTATCTCTGCTTCCTATTGGATGTGTGTCTCTAGCCTATCTCTGCTTCCTATTGGGTGTGTGGTTCTAGCGGTTCTAGCCTATCTCTGCTTCCTATTGGATGTGTGGTTCTAGCGGTTCTAGCCTATCTCTGCTTCCTATTGGATGTGTGGTTCCAGCCTATCTCTGCTTCCTATTGGATGTGTGGTTCCAGCCTATCTCTGCTTCCTATTGGATGTGTGGTTCCAGCCTATCTCTGCTTCCTATTGGATGTGTGGTTCTAGCCTATCTCTGCTTCCTATTGGATGTGTGGTTCTAGCCTATCTCTGCTTCCTATTGGATGTGTGGTTCTAGCCTATCTCTGCTTCCTATTCGATGTGTGGTTCTAGCCTATCTCTGCTTCCTATTGGATGTGTGGTTCTAGCCTATCTCTGCTTCCTATTGGATGTGTGGTTCTAGCCTATCTCTGCTTCCTATTGGATGTGTGGTTCTAGCCTATCTCTGCTTCCTATTGGATGTGTGGTTCTAGCCTATCTCTGCTTCCTATTGGATGTGTGTCTCTAGCCTATCTCTGCTTCCTATTGGATGTGTGGTTCTAGCCTATCTCTGCTTCCTATTGGATGTGTGGTTCTAGCCTATCTCTGCTTCCTATTGGATGTGTGGTTCTAGCCTATCTCTGCTTCCTATTGGATGTGTGGTTCTAGCCTATCTCTGCTTCCTATTCGATGTGTGGTTCTAGCCTATCTCTGCTTCCTATTCGATGTGTGGTTCTAGCCTATCTCTGCTTCCTATTCGATGTGTGGTTCTAGCCTATCTCTGCTTCCTATTCGATGTGTGGTTCTAGCCTATCTCTGCTTCCTATTCGATGTGTGGTTCTAGCCTATCTCTGCTTCCTATTCGATGTGTGGTTCTAGCCTATCTCTGCTTCCTATTCGATGTGTGGTTCTAGCCTATCTCTGCTTCCTATTGGATGTGTGTCTCTAGCCTATCTCTGCTTCCTATTGGATGTGTGGTTCTAGCCTATCTCTGCTTCCTATTCGATGTGTGGTTCTAGCCTATCTCTGCTTCCTATTCGATGTGTGGTTCTAGCCTATCTCTGCTTCCTATTGGATGTGTGTCTCTAGCCTATCTCTGCTTCCTATTCGATGTGTGGTTCTAGCCTATCTCTGCTTCCTATTGGATGTGTGGTTCTAGCCTATCTCTGCTTCCTATTGGATGTGTGGTTCTAGCCTATCTCTGCTTCCTATTGGATGTGTGTCTCTAGCCTATCTCTGCTTCCTATTGGATGTGTGTCTCTAGCCTATCTCTGCTTCCTATTGGATGTGTGGTTCTAGCCTATCTCTGCTTCCTATTGGATGTGTGTCTCTAGCCTATCTCTGCTTCCTATTGGATGTGTGGTTCCAGCCTATCTCTGCTTCCTATTGGATGTGTGGTTCTAGCCTATCTCTGCTTCCTATTGGATGTGTGGTTCTAGCCTATCTCTGCTTCCTATTGGATGTGTGGTTCTAGCCTATCTCTGCTTCCTATTGGATGTGTGGTTCTAGCCTATCTCTGCTTCCTATTGGATGTGTGGTTCTAGCCTATCTCTGCTTCCTATTGGATGTGTGGTTCTAGCCTATCTCTGCTTCCTATTGGATGTGTGGTTCTAGCCTATCTCTGCTTCCTATTCGATGTGTGTCTCTAGCCTATCTCTGCTTCCTATTGGATGTGTGTCTCTAGCCTATCTCTGCTTCATATTGGATGTGTTTATCTAGCCTATCTCTGCTTCCTATTGGATGTGTGTCTCTAGCCTATCTCTGCTTCCTATTGGATGTGTGGTTCTAGCCTATCTCTGCTTCCTATTGGATGTGTGTCTCTAGCCTATCTCTGCTTCCTATTGGATGTGTGTCTCTAGCCTATCTCTGCTTCCTATTGGATGTGTGTCTCTAGCCTATCTCTGCTTCCTATTGGATGTGTGGTTCTAGCGGTTCTAGCCTATCTCTGCTTCCTATTGGATGTGTGGTTCTAGCGGTTCTAGCCTATCTCTGCTTCCTATTGGATGTGTGGTTCCAGCCTATCTCTGCTTCCTATTGGATGTGTGGTTCCAGCCTATCTCTGCTTCCTATTGGATGTGTGGTTCCAGCCTATCTCTGCTTCCTATTGGATGTGTGGTTCTAGCCTATCTCTGCTTCCTATTGGATGTGTGGTTCTAGCCTATCTCTGCTTCCTATTGGATGTGTGGTTCTAGCCTATCTCTGCTTCCTATTCGATGTGTGGTTCTAGCCTATCTCTGCTTCCTATTGGATGTGTGGTTCTAGCCTATCTCTGCTTCCTATTGGATGTGTGGTTCTAGCCTATCTCTGCTTCCTATTGGATGTGTGGTTCTAGCCTATCTCTGCTTCCTATTGGATGTGTGGTTCTAGCCTATCTCTGCTTCCTATTGGATGTGTGGTTCTAGCCTATCTCTGCTTCCTATTGGATGTGTGTCTCTAGCCTATCTCTGCTTCATATTGGATGTGTGGTTCTAGCCTATCTCTGCTTCCTATTGGATGTGTGGTTCTAGCCTATCTCTGCTTCCTATTGGATGTGTGGTTCTAGCCTATCTCTGCTTCCTATTCGATGTGTGGTTCTAGCCTATCTCTGCTTCCTATTGGATGTGTGGTTCTAGCCTATCTCTGCTTCCTATTCGATGTGTGGTTCTAGCCTATCTCTGCTTCCTATTCGATGTGTGGTTCTAGCCTATCTCTGCTTCCTATTCGATGTGTGGTTCTAGCCTATCTCTGCTTCCTATTCGATGTGTGGTTCTAGCCTATCTCTGCTTCCTATTCGATGTGTGGTTCTAGCCTATCTCTGCTTCCTATTGGATGTGTGTCTCTAGCCTATCTCTGCTTCCTATTGGATGTGTGGTTCTAGCCTATCTCTGCTTCCTATTCGATGTGTGGTTCTAGCCTATCTCTGCTTCCTATTCGATGTGTGGTTCTAGCCTATCTCTGCTTCCTATTGGATGTGTGTCTCTAGCCTATCTCTGCTTCCTATTCGATGTGTGGTTCTAGCCTATCTCTGCTTCCTATTCGATGTGTGGTTCTAGCCTATCTCTGCTTCCTATTCGATGTGTGGTTCTAGCCTATCTCTGCTTTCTATTGGATGTGTGTCTCTAGCCTATCTCTGCTTTCTATTGGATGTGTGTCTCTAGCCTATCTCTGCTTTCTATTGGATGTGTGGTTCCAGCCTATCTCTGCTTTCTATTGGATGTGTGTCTCTAGCCTATCTCTGCTTCCTATTGGATGTGTGTCTCTAGCCTATCTCTGCTTCCTATTGGATGTGTGTCTCTAGCCTATCTCTGCTTCCTATTGGATGTGTGGTTCTAGCCTATCTCTGCTTTCTATTGGATGTGTGGTTCTAGCCTATCTCTGTTTTCTATTGGATGTGTGGTTCTAGCCTATCTCTGCTTTCTATTGGATGTGTGGTTCTAGCCTATCTCTGCTTTCTATTGGATGTGTGGCTCTAGGCCTATCTCTGCTTCCTATTGGATGTGTGTCTCTAGCCTATCTCTTGCTTCCTATTGGATGTGTGTCTCTAGCCTATCTCTGCTTCCTATTGGATGGGTGGTTCTAGCCTATCTCTGCTTTCTATTGGATGTGTGGTTCTAGCCTATCTCTGTTTCTATTGGATGTGTGTCTCTAGCCTATCTCTGCTTCTATTGGATGTGTTTATCTAGCCTATCTCTGCTTCCTATGGATTGTGTCTCTAGCCTATCTCTGCGTTCCTATTGGATGTGTGTCCTCTAGCCTAGCTCTGCTTCCTATTGGATGTGTGTCTCTAGCCTATCTCTGCTTCCTATTGGATGTGTGCTCTAGCCTATCTCTGCTTCCTATTCGATGTGTGGTCTAGCCTATCTCTGCTTCCTATTCGATGTGTGGTTCTAGCCTATCTGCTGCTTCCTATTCGATGTGTGGTTCTAGCCTATCTCTGCTTCCTATTCGATGTGTGGTTCTAGCCTATCTCTGCTTCCTATTCGATGTGTGGTTCTAGCCTATCTCTGCTTCCTATTCGATGTGTGGTTCTAGCCTATCTCTGCTTCCTATTCGATGTGTGGTTCTAGCCTATCTCTGCTTCCTATTGGATGTGTGGTTCTAGCCTATCTCTGCTTCCTATTGGATGTGTGGTTCTAGCCTATCTCTGCTTCCTATTCGATGTGTGGTTCTAGCCTATCTCTGCTTCCTATTGCGATGTGTGGTCTCTAGCCTATCTCTGCTTCCTATTCGATGTGTGGTTCTAGCCTATCTCTGCTTCCTATTGATGTGTGGTTCTAGCCTATCTCCGCTTCCTATTGGATGTGTGGTTCTAGCCTATCTCTGCTTCCTATTGGGATGTGTGTTCTAGCCTATCTCTGCTTCATATTGGAGTTTGTCCTCTAGGCCTATTCCTCTGCTTCCTATTGGATGTGTGTCTCTAGCCTATCTCTGCTTCCTATTGGATGTGTGGTTCTAGCCTATCTCTGCTTCCTATTGGATGTGTGTCTCTAGCCTATCTCTGCTTCCTATTGATGTGTGGTTCCAGCCTATCTCTGCGTCCTATTGGATGTGTGGTTCTAGCCTATCTCTGCTTCCTATTGGATGTTGTGGTCTAGCCTATCTCTGCTTCCTATTGGATGTGTGGTTCTAGCCTATCTCTGCTTCCTATTGGATGTGGTGTTCTAGCCTATCTCTGCTTCCTATTCGATGTGTGGTTCTAGCCTATCTCTGCTTCCTATTGGATGTGTGTCTCTAGCTATCTCTGCTTCCTATTCGATGTTGTTTAGCCTATCTCTGGCTTCCTATTGATGTGTGGTTCTAGCCTATCTCTGCTTCCTATTGGATGTGTTGGTTCTAGCCTATCTCTGCTTCCTATTGGATGTGTGTCTCTAGCCTATCTCTGCTTCCTATTGGATGTGTGTCTCTAGCCTATCTCTGCTTCCTATTGGATGTGTGGTTCTAGCCTATCTCTGCTTCCTATTGGATGTGTGGTTCTAGCCTATCTCTGCTTCCTATTGGGATGTGTGGTTCTAGCCTATCTCTGCTTCCTATTCGATGTGTGGTTCTAGCCTATCTCTGCTTCCTATTGGATGTGTGTCTCTAGCCTATCTCTGCTTCCTATTCGATGTGTGGTTCTAGCCTATCTCTGCTTCCTATTGGATGTGTGGTTCTAGCCTATCTCCGCTTCCTATTGGATGTGTGGTTCTAGCCTATCTCTGCTTCCTATTGGATGTGTGTCTCTAGCCTATCTCTGCTTCCTATTGGATGTGTGTCTCTAGCCTATCTCTGCTTCCTATTGGATGTGTGGTTCTAGCCTATCTCTGCTTCCTATTGGATGTGTGTCTCTAGCCTATCTCTGCTTCCTATTGGATGTGTGGTTCCAGCCTATCTCTGCTTCCTATTGGATGTGTGGTTCTAGCCTATCTCTGCTTCCTATTGGATGTGTGGTTCTAGCCTATCTCTGCTTCCTATTGGATGTGTGGTTCTAGCCTATCTCTGCTTCCTATTGGATGTGTGGTTCTAGCCTATCTCTGCTTCCTATTGGATGTGTGGTTCTAGCCTATCTCTGCTTTCCTATTGGATGTGTGGTTCTAGCCTATCTCTGCTTCCTATTGGATGTGTGGTTCTAGCCTATCTCTGCTTCCTATTCGATGTGTGTCTCTAGCCTATCTCTGCTTCCTATTGGATGTGTGTCTCTAGCCTATCTCTGCTTCATATTGGATGTGTTTATCTAGCCTATCTCTGCTTCCTATTGGATGTGTGTCTCTAGCCTATCTCTGCTTCCTATTGGATGTGTGGTTCTAGCCTATCTCTGCTTCCTATTGGATGTGTGTCTCTAGCCTATCTCTGCTTCCTATTGGATGTGTGTCTCTAGCCTATCTCTGCTTCCTATTGGATGTGTGTCTCTAGCCTATCTCTGCTTCCTATTGGATGTGTGGTTCTAGCGGTTCTAGCCTATCTCTGCTTCCTATTGGATGTGTGGTTCTAGCGGTTCTAGCCTATCTCTGCTTCCTATTGGATGTGTGGTTCCAGCCTATCTCTGCTTCCTATTGGATGTGTGGTTCCATCTCTGCTTCCTATTGGATGTGTGGTTCCAGCCTATCTCTGCTTCCTATTGGATGTGTGGTTCCAGCCTATCTCTGCTTCCTATTGGATGTGTGGTTCTAGCCTATCTCTGCTTCCTATTGGATGTGTGGTTCTAGCCTATCTCTGCTTCCTATTGGATGTGTGGTTCTAGCCTATCTCTGCTTCCTATTCGATGTGTGGTTCTAGCCTATCTCTGCTTCCTATTGGATGTGTGGTTCTAGCCTATCTCTGCTTCCTATTGGATGTGTGGTTCTAGCCTATCTCTGCTTCCTATTGGATGTGTGGTTCTAGCCTATCTCTGCTTCCTATTGGATGTGTGTTCTAGCCTATCTCTGCTTCCTATTGGATGTGTGTCTCTAGCCTATCTCTGCTTCCTATTGGATGTGTGGTTCTAGCCTATCTCTGCTTCCTATTGGATGTGTGGTTCTAGCCTATCTCTGCTTCCTATTGGATGTGTGGTTCTAGCCTATCTCTGCTTCCTATTCGATGTGTGGTTCTAGCCTATCTCTGCTTCCTATTCGATGTGTGGTTCTAGCCTATCTCTGCTTCCTATTCGATGTGTGGTTCTAGCCTATCTCTGCTTCCTATTCGATGTGTGGTTCTAGCCTATCTCTGCTTCCTATTCGATGTGTGGTTCTAGCCTATCTCTGCTTCCTATTCGATGTGTGGTTCTAAGCCTATCTCTGCTTCCTATTCGATGTGTGGTTCTAGCCTATCTCTGCTTCCTATTGGATGTGTGGTCTCTAGCCTATCTCTGCTTCCTATTGGATGTGTGGTTCTAGCCTATCTCTGCTTCCTATTCGATGTGTGGTTCTCAGGCCTATCTCTTGGCTTCCTATCGATGTGTGGTTCTAGGCCTATCTCTTGGCTTCCTATGGATGTGTGTCTCTAGCCTATCCTCTGCTTCCTATTCGATGTGTGGTTCTAGCCTATCTCTGCTTCCTAATTCGATTGTGGGTTCTAGCCTATCCTGCTCCTATCGATGTGTGGTTCTAGCCTATTCTCTGCTTTCTATGGATGTGTGGTCCTCTAGCCCTATCTCATGGCTTCTATTGGATGTGTGTCCTCTAGCCTATATCTCTGCTTTCTATTGGATGTGTGGTTCCAGCCTATCTCTGGCTTTCTAATTGGATGTGTGTCTCTAGCCTATCTCTGCTTCCTATTGGAGTGTGTCTCTAGCCTATCTCTGCTTCCTATTGGGCATGTGTGTCTCTAGCCTATCTTCTGCTTCCTATTGGATGTGTGGTTCTAGCCTATCTCTGCTTTCTATTGGATGTGTGGTTCTAGCCTATCTCTGTTTTCTATTGGATGTGTGGTTCTAGCCTATCTCTGCTTTCTATTGGATGGTGTGGTTCTAGCCTATCTCTGCTTTCTATTGGATGTGTGTCTCTAGCCTATCTCTGCTTCCTATTGGGATGTGTGGTTCTCTAGCCTATCTCTGCTTCCTATGGATGTGTGTCTCTAGCCTATCTCTGCTTCCTATTGGATGTGTGGTTCTAGCCTATCTCTGCTTTCTATTGGATGTGTGGTTCTAGCCTATCTCTGTTTTCTATTGGATGTGTGTCTCTAGCCTATCTCTGCTTCATATTGGATGTGTTTATCTAGCCTATCTCTGCTTCCTATTGGATGTGTGTCTCTAGCCTATCTCTGCTTTCTATTGGATGTGTGTCTCTAGCCTATCTCTGCTTCCTATTGGATGTGTGTCTCTGCCTATCTCTGCTTCCTATTGGATGGTGTCTCTAGCCTATCTCTGCTTCCTATTGGATGTGTGGTTCTAGCGGTTCTAGCCTATCTCTGCTTTCTATTGGATGTGTGTCTCTAGCCTATCTCTGCTTCCTATTGGATGTGTGGTTCTAGCCTATCGCCTGCTTTCTATTGGATGTGTGGTTCTAGCCTATCTCTGCTTTCTATTGGATGTGTGTCTCTAGCCTATCTCTGCTTCCTATTGGATGTGTGGTTCTAGCCTATCTCTGCTTTCTATTGGATGTGTGGTTCTAGCCTATCTTTGCTTCCTATTGGATGTGTGTCTCTAGCCTATCTCTGCTTCCTATTGGATGTGTGTCTCTAGCCTATCTCTGCTTCCTATTGGATGTGTGTCTCTAGCCTATCTCTGCTTCATATTGGATGTGTTTATCTAGCCTATCTCTGCTTCCTATTGGATGGTGTGGTTCCAGCCTATCTCTGCTTCCTATTGGATGTGTGGTTCTAGCCTATCTCTGCTTTCTATTGGAAGTGTGTTCTAGCCTATCTCTGCTTTCTATTGGATGTGTGGTTCTAGCCTATCTCTGCTTTCTATTTGATGTGGGTTCTAGCCTATCTCTTCTTTCTATTGGATGTGTGGTTCTAGCCTATCTCTGCTTTCTATTGGATGTGTGTCTCTAGCCTATCTCTGCTTCCTATTGGATGTGTGTCTCTAGCCTATCTCTGCTTCCTATTGGATGTGTGTCTCTAGCCTATCTCTGCTTTCTATTGGATGTGTGTCTCTAGCCTATCTCTGCTTTCTATTGGATGTGTGGTTCCAGCCTATCTCTGCTTTCTATTGATGTGTGTCTCTAGCCTATCTCTGCTTTCCTATTGGATGTGTGTCTCTAGCCTATCTCTGCTTCCTATTGGGATGTGTGTCTCTAGCCTATCTCTGCTTCCTATTGGATGTGTGTCTCTAGCCTATCTCTGCTTCCTATTGGATGTGTGGTTCTAGCCTATCTCTGCTTTCTATTGGATGTGTGGTTCTAGCCTATCTCTGTTTTCTATTGGATGTGTGGTTCTAGCCTATCTCTGCTTCCTATTGGATGTGTGGTTCTAGCCTATCTCTGCTTTCTATTGGATGTGTGTCTCTAGCCTATCTCTGCTTCCTATTGGATGTGTGTCTCTAGCCTATCTCTGCTTCCTATTGGATGTGTGTCTCTAGCCTATCTCTGCTTCCTATTGGATGTGTGGTTCTAGCCTATCTCTGCTTCCTATTGGATGTGTGGTTCTAGCCTATATCTGCTTCCTATTGGATGTGCGTCTCTAGCCTATCTCTGCTTCCTATTCGATGTGTGTCTCTAGCCTATCTCTGCTTCCTATTGGATGTGTGGTTCTAGCCTATCTCTGCTTCCTATTGGATGTGTGGTTCTAGCCTATCTCTGCTTCCTATTGGATGTGTGGTTCTAGCCTATCTCTGCTTTCTATTGGATGTGTGTCTCTAGCCTATCTCTGCTTCCTATTGGATGTGTGGTTCTAGCCTATCTCTGCTTTCTATTGGATGTGTGTCTCTAGCCTATCTCTGCTTCCTATTGGATGTGTGTCTCTAGCCTATCTCTGCTTTCTATTGGATGTGTGTCTCTAGCCTATCTCTGCTTCCTATTGGATGTGTGTCTCTAGCCTATCTCTGCTTCCTATTGGATGTGTCTCTAGCCTATCTCTGCTTCCTATTGTATGTGTGGTTCTAGCCTATCTCTGATTTCTATTGGATGTGTGGTTCTAGCCTATCTCTGCTTTCTATTGGATGTGTGGTTCTAGCCTATCTCTGCTTTCTTTTGGATGTGTGGTTCTAGCCTATCTCTGCTTCCTATTGGATGTGTGGTTCTAGCCTATCTCTGCTTTTCTATTGGATGTGTGGTTCTAGCCTATCTTTGCTTCCTATTGGATGTGTGTCTCTAGCCTATCTCTGCTTCCTATTGGATGTGTGTCTCTAGCCTATCTCTGCTTCCTATTGGATGTGTGTCTCTAGCCTATCTCTGCTTCATATTGGATGTGTTTATCTAGCCTATCTCTGCTTCCTATTGGATGTGTGGTTCCAGCCTATCTCTGCTTCCTATTGGATGTGTGGTTCTAGCCTATCTCTGCTTTCTATTGGAAGTGTGTTTCTAGCCTATCTCTGCTTTCTATTGGATGTGTGGTTCTAGCCTATCTCTGCTTTCTATTTGATGTGGGGTTCTAGCCTATCTCTTCTTTCTATTGGATGTGTGGTTCTAGCCTATCTCTGCTTTCTATTGGATGTGTGTCTCTAGCCTATCTCTGCTTCCTATTGGATGTGTGTCTCTAGCCTATCTCTGCTTCCTATTGGATGTGTGTCTCTAGCCTATCTCTGCTTTCTATTGGATGTGTGTCTCTAGCCTATCTCTGCTTTCTATTGGATGTGTGGTTCCAGCCTATCTCTGCTTTCTATTGGATGTGTGTCTCTAGCCTATCTCTGCTTCCTATTGGATGTGTGTCTCTAGCCTATCTCTGCTTCCTATTGGATGTGTGTCTCTAGCCTATCTCTGCTTCCTATTGGATGTGTGTCTCTAGCCTATCTCTGCTTCCTATTGGATGTGTGGTTCTAGCCTATCTCTGCTTTCTATTGGATGTGTGGTTCTAGCCTATCTCTGTTTTCTATTGGATGTGTGGTTCTAGCCTATCTCTGCTTCCTATTGGATGTGTGGTTCTAGCCTATCTCTGCTTTCTATTGGATGTGTGTCTCTAGCCTATCTCTGCTTCCTATTGGATGTGTGTCTCTAGCCTATCTCTGCTTCCTATTGGATGTGTGTCTCTAGCCTATCTCTGCTTCCTATTGGATGTGTGGTTCTAGCCTATCTCTGCTTCCTATTGGATGTGTGGTTCTAGCCTATATCTGCTTCCTATTGGATGTGCGTCTCTAGCCTATCTCTGCTTCCTATTCGATGTGTGTCTCTAGCCTATCTCTGCTTCCTATTGGATGTGTGGTTCTAGCCTATCTCTGCTTCCTATTGGATGTGTGGTTCTAGCCTATCTCTGCTTCCTATTGGATGTGTGGTTCTAGCCTATCTCTGCTTTCTATTGGATGTGTGTCTCTAGCCTATCTCTGCTTCCTATTGGATGTGTGGTTCTAGCCTATCTCTGCTTTCTATTGGATGTGTGTCTCTAGCCTATCTCTGCTTCCTATTGGATGTGTGTCTCTAGCCTATCTCTGCTTTCTATTGGATGTGTGTCTCTAGCCTATCTCTGCTTCCTATTGGATGTGTGTCTCTAGCCTATCTCTGCTTCCTATTGGATGTGTCTCTAGCCTATCTCTGCTTCCTATTGTATGTGTGGTTCTAGCCTATCTCTGATTTCTATTGGATGTGTGGTTCTAGCCTATCTCTGCTTTCTATTGGATGTGTGGTTCTAGCCTATCTCTGCTTTCTTTTGGATGTGTGGTTCTAGCCTATCTCTGCTTTCTATTGGATGTGTGTCTCTAGCCTATCTCTGCTTCCTATTGGATGTGTGGTTCTAGCCTATCGCTGCTTCCTATTGGATGTGTGGTTCTAGCCTATCTCTGCTTTCTATTGGAAGTGTGTTTCTAGCCTATCTCTGCTTTCTATTGGATGTGTGGTTCTAGCCTATCTCTGCTTTCTATTGGATGTGTGGTTCTAGCCTATCTCTGCTTTCTATTGGATGTGTGGTTCTAGCCTATCTCTGCTTTCTATTGGATGTGTGGTTCTAGCGGTAAACCTGGTTGAGAGTAAGGCTTTGTGTTTTATAATACACATTCTCTCACTACCACGACCCTCTCACTACACGACCCTCTGACTACCACGACCCTCTGAATACCACTACTCTCTGACTACCACTACCCTCTGACTACCACTACCCTCTACCACTACCCTCTGACTACCACTACTCTCTGACTACCACTACCCTCTGACTACCACTACTCTCTGACTACCACTACCATCTGACTACCATGACCCTCTGACTACCACTACCATCTGACTACCACTACCCTCTGACTACCACTACCCTCTGACTACCACTACCCTCTGACTACCACTACTCTCTGACTTCCATAACTCTCTGACTACCACTACCTCTGACTACCACTACACTCTGACTACCACTACTCTCTGACTACCACTACGCTCTGACTACCACTCCTCTCTGACTACCACGACCCTCTGACTATCACTACTTCTGACTACCACTACTCTCTGACTACCACAACACTCTGACTACCACAACACTCTGACTAACACCTTCTCTGACTACCACTGTGTGTGCGTGCGTGTGAGTGTGTGTGTGTGTGTGTGTGTGTGTGTGTGTACACGTGTGTGTGTGTGTGTGTGTGTGTGTGTGTGTGTGTGTGTGTGTGTGTGTGTGTGTGTGTGTGTGTGTGTGTGTGTGTGTGTGTGAGTGTGTGTGTGTGTATGCTCGTGTGTGTGTGGGTGTGTGTGTACGCGTCTGTGTGTGTGTGTGTGAGTGTGTGTGTGTGTACGCGTTTGTGTGTGTGTGTGTGCGTGTGCGCGAGTGCGTGTGTGCGTGTGTGCGTGTGTGCGTGTGTGTGTGTGTGTGCGAGTGCGTGCGTGTGTGTGTGAGTGCGTGCGTGCGTGTGTGTGTGTGTGCGAGTGCGTGCGTGCCTGTGTGTGTGTGTGTGTGTGTGTGTGTGTGTGTGCCTGCGTGCGTGCGTGCGTGCGTGTGTGTGTGTGTGTGTGTGTGTGTGTGTGTGTGTGTTTCAGATCATACTGTATATGGATGTTATAGAGCTCATTAGGAAGGTGTTGTTATGACGCTGTTACAGCTCATAAGGAGATATGAGATGGTGGCCTCCTTCTGTTCCTCTCCCTCTGTCTCTCTCCTTCCTTCTCGTTCTTTCAATTCAATTCAATTCAAGGGGCTTTATTGGCATGGGAAACATGTGTTAACATTGCCGAAGCAAGTGAGGTAGATCATTTACAAAAGTGAAATAAACAATAACAATTAACAGTAAACATTACACATACAGAAGTTTCAAAACAATAAAGACATTACAAATGTCATATTATATATATATACAGTGTCTTTCTCCCTCTTATTCCTCCCTCCCTCTCCTCTCTTTCCCCCCTTGCACCCCCCCCTCTTGCTCTCTCTCTCTCCATCCATGCCATGTCCCTCCCCACCCCCAGTCCTTGGAGGTCTGGGATCTGTGTTCAAGTCTTCCTTGCCCCAGAGTGAGCAGGCTGTCTCCCTTAATGATCCTCCAATGGCCCCTGGAGGACTCTGATTGTTTTGGTACACCAGCCATTTAGATGCATTAACCACTCCTTACCACCTCCCTCCCTCCCTCCCTCCCTCCCTCCCTCCCTCCCTCCCTCCCTCCCTCCCTCCCTCCCTCCCTCCCTCCCTCCCTCCCTCCCTCCCTCCCTCCCTCCCTCCCTCCCTCCCTCCATCCCCTCTCCCTTCCTCCTTTTCCTCCTTCCTCCGTCCCGCCCTCCCTCCCCTCCCTCCCATCCTCCCTCCCTCTCCTCCTCCCTTCCTTCCTTTCCTCCTTATCCCCCTCCCTCCCTCTCTTCCCTCCCTCCCTCCCTTCCTCCCCTCCCTCCCTCCCTCTCTTCCCTCCCCTCCCCCCCCTACCTCCCTCCCTCCTCTATTCCCTCCCTTCCCTCCTCCCTCCCCCCCTCTCTCCCCTCCCCTCCTAAATAAAGGCTGTGTATCGATCGCTGTGTTGTGAAATTATTATACGTTTTGTGTTCAAGAAGACAATTCTATAATTCTATATATTATATATATATTATATAATTGTTATATTATATTATATATATATATATATTATTCTATAAGCTTCTCATGTACACTGCTCCAAAATAATAAAGGGAAACTAAAATAACACATCCTAGATCTGAATGAATGAAATATTCTTATTAAATACTTTTTTCTTTACATAGTTGAATGTGCTGACAACAAAATCACACAAAAATGATCAATGGAAATCAAATGTATCAACCCATGGAGGTCTGGATTTGGAGTCACACTCAAAATTAAAGTGGAAAACCACACTACAGGCTGATCCAACTTTGATGTAATGTCCTTAAAACAAGTCAAAATGAGGCTCAGTAGTGTGTGTGGCCTCCACGTGCCTGTATGACCTCCCTACAACGCCTGGGCATGCTCCTGATGAGGTGGCGGATGGTCTCCTGAGGGATCTCCTCCCAGACCTGGACTAAAGCATCCGCCAATTCCTGGACAGTCTGTGGTGCAACATGGCGTTGGTGGATGGAACGAGACATGATGTCCCAGATGTGCTCAATTGGATTCAGGTCTGGGGAACGGGCGGGCCAGTCCATAGCATCAATGCCTTCCTCTTGCAGGAACTGCTGACACACTCCAGCCACATGAGGTCTAGCATTGTCTTGTATTAGGAGGAACCCAGGGCCAACCGCACCAGCGTATGGTCTCACAAGGAGTCTGAGGATCTCATCTCGGTACCTAATGGCAGTCAGGCTACCTCTGGCGAGCACATGGAGGGCTGTGCGGCCCCCCAAAGAAATGCCACCCCACACCATGACTGACCCACCCCCAAACCGGTCATGCTGGAGGATGTTGCAGGCAGCAGAACGTTCTCCACGGTGTCTCCAGACTGTCACGTCTGTCACATGTGCTCAGTGTGAACCTGCTTTCATCTGTGAAGAGCACAGGGCGCCAGTGGCGATTTGACAATCTTGGTGTTCTCTGGCAAATGCCAAACGTCCTGCACGGTGTTGGGATGTAAGCGCAACCCCCACCTGTGGACATCGGGCCCTCATACCTCCCTCATGGAGTCTGTTTCTGACCGTTTGAGCAGACACATGCACATTTGTGGCCTACTGGAGGTCATTTTGCCTGATGTACTGGCCTGTCTCCTGGTAGCGCCTCCATGCTCTGAACACTACGCTGACAGACACAGCAAACCTTCTTGCCACAGCTTGCATTGATTTGCCATCCTGGATGAGCTGCACTACCTGAGCCACTTGTGTGGGTTGTAGACTCCGTCTCATGCTACCACTAGAGTGAAAGCACCGCCAGCATTCAAAAGTGACCAAAACATCAGCCATAGGAACTGAGAAGTGGTCTGTGGTCCCCACCTGCAGAACCACTCCTTTATTGGGGGTGTCTTGCTAATTGCCTATAATTTCCACCTGTTGTCTATTCCATTTGCACAACAGCATGTGATATTTATTGTCAATCAGTGTTGCTTCCTAAGTGGACAGTTTGATTTCACAGAAGTGTGATTGACTTGGAGTTACATTGTGTTGTTTCAGTGTTCCCTGTATTGTTTTGAGCAGTGTACATATGCGTGAGTCTGAGGGGAATTAGCTAGCTAATCCTCAGTGGAAGGAATCACAATTTAGAAAAGGCTTTATTCACTTTCTCATGATTCAAATGCCAGATCGGGACGATAAAACAACATCATGTTGGAAAGGTATAGCGAGGCCTCATCTGGCAGTGGACCATGGGAAAAACGGAGAGGAACCCTGATCAATAACGAGATCGTCTTGTCCTCTATATTAGTGCTCCCTCCATCTCCCCTCTTCCATTCTCCACTGGCGTTCATGTTGTCTGCGTCACAATTCTTATTCCCTATACATGGTACTAATTTGGACAAGAGCCCTATCAAAATTAGTACGCTATTTAGGGAATAGGGTGGTATTAGGGATGCAAACATTTGTCTTGTCTCTTTATTACGGCCTTCAATACATGTCTTCAGCTTCCTGAAAGAAATGGGTCTTCTGGCGTGGCGAGGTAGAGGGGGGGGGGGGTCATCTTGTTGTGGAGGAGTCATCTCGTCTTTTGTGGTTGTAGAGGAGTCATCTCATCTTGTTGTGGTTGTGGAGGAGTCATCTCATCTTGTTGTGGTTGTAGAGGAGTCATCTTGGTGTGGTTGTAGAGGAGTCATCTCATCTTGTTTTGGTTGTAGAGGAGTCATCTCATCTTGTTTTGGTTGTAGAGGAGTCATCTCATCTTGATGTGGTTGTAGAGGAGTCATCTCATCTTGATGTGGTTGTAGAGGAGTCATCTCATCTTGTTGTGGTTGTAGAGGAGTCATCTCATCTTGTTGTGGTTGTAGAGGAGTCATCTCATCTTGTTGTGGTTGTGGAGGAGTCATCTCATCTTGTTGGGGTTGTAGAGGAGTCATCTTGGTGTGGTTGTAGAGGAGTCATCTCATCTTGTTTTGGTTGTAGAGGAGTCATCTTGTTGTGGTTGTAGAGGAGTCATCTCATCTTGTTTTGGTTGTAGAGGAGTCATCTTGTTGTGGTTGTAGAGGAGTCATCTCATCTTGATGTGGTTGTAGAGGAGTCATCTCATCTTGTTGTGGTTGTAGAGGAGTCATCTCATCTTGTTGTGGTTGTAGAGGAGTCATCTCATCTTGTTGTGGTTGTAGAGGAGTCATCTTGTTGTGGTTTTAGAGGAGTCATCTCATCTTGTTGTGGTTGTAGAGGAGTCATCTCATCTTGTTGTGGTTGTAGAGGAGTCATCTCATCTTGTTGTGGTTGTAGGGGAGTCATCTCATCTTGTTGTGGTTGTAGAGGAGTCATCTCATCTTGTTGTGTTTGTAGAGGAGTCATCTCATCTTGTTGTGGTTGTAGAGGAGTCATGTTGTTGAGGTTGTAGAGGAGTCATCTTGTTATGTTGACACTAGCTGCAGTAAATTAAGTGCTCTTACCAAGGAGCTTGTTCCAAAATGGAACATGATTGAAGGGCACTAACTTGCCAAAACATTTCAGTCTATGGGAACGATGGGAGATGGATCTCTGTGAGTTTGGACCCTGCATTTGTTCAGCAGGGCTGAGGTATGGGTGGTTGTAGAATTTGGCTGAATTAGCTTCTCTCTCCCTCTCTCTCCCTTCCCCCTCTCTCTCTCTCTCTCTCTCTCTCTCTCTCTCTCTCTCTCTCTCTCTCTCTCTCTCTCTCTCCCAATTAAATTAAATTCACCAACAATAGACAACTAGACAGAAAACCCTAATTGACTTACGTGGTGGTGTAGAAGCAAGCTGTGAACCAGGAGGCTGGGTGTTCACATCCCGGATGAGGACATGTTGTAATAGCAGTTACTGTATAAATGAACACTCACAATGTAATCGTGTATCAAATATGTAAGTTGAAAACACAGTGTGAGTGTCCCTAAACTTGCAAACAGAGCGGTGAATGGATCTGTGGTTTACTAATCAAGTCTTTGATTGGGAACAGAGAACTGGAACAAAAGGCGGCCAAATGAGGTGTTGGCTTTAGGGATGATCAGTGAGATACACCTGCTGGAGCACGTGCTACGGGTGGGTGTTGCCATCGTGACCAGTTAACTGAGATAAGGCGGAGCTTTACCTAGCATGGACTTGTAGATGACCTGGAGCCAGTGGGTCTGGCGACGAATATGTAGCGAGGGCCAGCCGACTAGAGCATACAGGTCGCAGTGGTGGGTGGTATAAGGTGCTTTAGTAACAAAACAGATGGCAGATGGCACAGATGGCACAGAGAGCAGATGGAGGCTACGGAAGGAGTGTTGTATGGCATTGAAGCTCGTTTGGAGGTTAGATAGCACAGTGTCCAAGGAAGGGCCGGAAGTATACAGAATGGTGTCGTCTGAGGTGGATCAAGGAATCGCCCGCAGCAAGAGCAACATCATTGATATATACAGAGAAAAGAGTCGGCCCGGGAATTGAACCCTGTGGCACCCCCATAGAGGCTGCCAGAGGACCGGACAATATGCCCTCCGATTTGACACACTGAACTCTGTCTGCAAAGTAGTTGGTGAACCAGGCAAGGCAGTCATTAGGAAAACCGAGGCTACTGAGTCTGCCGATAAGAATATGATGATTGACAGAGTCGAAAGCCTTGGCCAGGTCGATGAAGATGGCTGCACAGTACTGTCTTTTATCGATGGCAGTTATGATATCGTTTAGTACCTTGAGTGTGGCTGAGGTGCACCCGTGACCGGCTCGGAAACCAGATTGCACAGCGGAGAAGGTACGGTGGGATTCGAGATGGTCAGTGACCTGTTTGTTGACTTGGCTTTCGAAGACCTTAGATAGGCAGGGCAGGATGGATATAGATCTGTAACAGTTTGGGTCCAGGGTGTCTCCCCCTTTGAAGAGGGGGATGACTGCGGCAGCTTTCCAATCCTTGGGGATCTCAGACGATATGAAAGAGAGGTTGAACAGGCTGGTAATAGGGGTTGCGACAATGGCGGCGGATAGTTTCAGAAATAGAGGTTCCAGATTGTCAAGAACAGCTGATTTGTACGGGTCCAGGTTTTGTAGCTCTTTCAGAACATCTGCTATCTGGATTTGGGTAAGGGAGAACCTGGAGAGGCTTGGGCGAGTAGCTGCGGGGGGGGGGGGGGGGGCAGAGCTGTTGGCCGAGGTTGGAATAGCCAGGAGGAAGTAATGTAGTTTTGTTTAGACTGTGTTGTAATTTGTTTTATTCTGATTGATTGGATGTTCTGGTCCTGCGGCTTCAGTGTGTTAGTTGAACAGGTTTGTGAACTCAGGACCAGCTGGATGAGGGACTGAGGCTTCAGTGTGTTAGTAGAACAGGTTAGTGAACTCAGCCCCAGGACCAGCTGGATGAGGGGACTGAGGCTTCAGTGTGTTAGTAGAACAGGTTAGTGAACTCGGCCCCAGGACCAGCTGGATGAGGGGACTGAGGATTCAGTGTGTTAGTAGAACAGGTTAGTGAACTCAGCCCCAGGACCAGCTGGATGAAGGGACTGAGGCTTCAGTGTGTTAGTAGAATAGGTTAGTGAACTCAGCCCCAGGACCAGCTGGATGAGGGGACTGAGGCTTCAGTGTGTTAGTAGAACAGGTTAGTGAACTCAGGACCAGCTGGATGAGGGGACTGAGGCTTCAGTGTGTTAGTAGAACAGGTTAGTGAACTCAGCCCCAGGACCAGCTGGATGAGGGGACTGAGGCTTCAGTGTGTTAGTAGAACAGGTTAGTGAACTCAGCCCCAGGACCAGCTGGATGAGGGGACTGAGGCTTCAGTGTGTTAGTAGAACAGGTTAGTGAACTCAGCCCCAGGACCAGCTGGATGAGGGGACTGAGGCTTCAGTGTGTTAGTAGAACAGGTTAGTGAACTCAGCCCCAGGACCAGCTGGATGAGGGGACTGAGGCTTCAGTGTGTTAGTAGAACAGGTTAGTGAACTCAGCCCCAGGGCCAGCTGGATGAGGGGACTGAGGCTTCAGTGTGTTAGTAGAACAGGTTAGTGAACTCAGCCCCAGGACCAGCTGGATGAGGGGACTGAGGCTTCATTCAGTGTGTTAGTAGAACAGGTTAGTGAACTCAGCCCCAGGACCAGCTGGATGAGGGGACTGAGGCTTCAGTGTGTTAGTAGAACAGGTTAGTGAACTCAGCCCCAGGACCAGCTGGATGAGGGGACTGAGGCTTCAGTGTGTTAGTAGAA
Organism: Oncorhynchus kisutch; assembly: GCF_002021735.2. Classification (NCBI taxonomy): domain Eukaryota; kingdom Metazoa; phylum Chordata; class Actinopteri; order Salmoniformes; family Salmonidae; genus Oncorhynchus; species Oncorhynchus kisutch. Next base: position 5,105,549 of record NC_034193.2, read on the forward strand.
CAGGTTAGTGAAGTCAGGACCAGCTGGATGAGGGGACTGAGGCTTCAGTGTGTTAGTAGAACAGGTTAGTGAACTCAGGACCAGCTGGATGAGGGAACTGAGGCTTCAGTGTGTTAGTAGAACAGGTTAGTGAAGTCAGGACCAGCTGGATGAGGGGACTGAGGCTTCAGTGTGTTAGTAGAACAGGTTAGTGAACACAGCCCCAGGACCAGCTGGATGAGGGGACTGAGGCTTCAGTGTGTTAGTAGAACAGGTTAGTGAACTCAGGACCAGCTGGATGAGGGGACTGAGGCTTCAGTGTGTTAGAACAGGTTAGTGAACACAGCCCCAGGACCAGCTGGATGAGGGGACTGAGGCTTCAGTGTGTTAGTAGAACAGGTTAGTGAACTCAGGACCAGCTGGATGAGGGAACTGAGGCTTCAGTGTGTTAGTAGAACAGGTTAGGTGTCATTAAGGTGTCCAGTTGAGCTTAGTTGTAAACCTCAGTAATTGTAGTGTGTGAAGTACTCTATATATTTAAACCTCAGTAATTGTAGTGTGTGAAGTACTCTATATATTTAAACCTCAGTAATTGTAGTGTGTGAAGTACTCTATATATTTAAACCTCAGTAATTGTAGTGTGTGAAGTACTCTATATATTTAAACCTCAGTAATTGTAGTGTGTGAAGTACTCTATATATTTAAACCTCAGTAATTGTAGTGTGTGAAGTACTCTATATATTTA
>NC_034193.2:5111272-5146272 GCF_002021735.2 Oncorhynchus kisutch
AATACGAAGAATTTGAAACTATAAAAGATGAAGAAAAAATCCAATATTTATTGGTTGAAAAGCCAAAATGTGCAGTTTAGGATGCCATATATGTGTCTTCCTGCCACAACCTGAGGGACAGCCAGTGAAAAGCCAAATATGTGTCTTCCTGCCACAACCTGAGGGACAGCCAGTGAAAAGTGCAAAGTAATGTCAATAATATTTCCCATCTTGTTTTGTTTTGTCTTTCATACCAGGTCATGTGTCTTCTCAGTCATGTTGACACTGGTCTACTACCAGGTCATGTGTCTTCTCAGTCATGTTGACACTGGTCTACTACCAGGTCATGTGTCTTCTCAGTCATGTTGACACTGGTCTACTACCAGGTCATGTGTCTTCTCAGTCATGTTGACACTGGTCTACTACCAGGTCATGTGTCTTCTCAGTCATGTTGACACTGGTCTACTACCAGGTCATGTGTCTTCTCAGTCATGTTGACACTGGTCTACTACCAGGTCATGTGTCTTCTCAGTCATGTTGACACTAGTCTACTACCAGGTCATGTGTCTTCTCAGTCATGTTGACACTGGTCTACTCGCAGGTCATGTGTCTTCTCAGTCATGTTGACACTGGTCTACTACCACGTCATGTGTCTTCTCAGTCATGTTGACACTTGTCTACTACCAGGTCATGTGTCTTCTCAGTCATGTTGACACTGGTCTACTACCAGGTCATACCTCTCTCTCTCTCTCTCTCTCTCTCTCTCTCTCTCTCTCTCACTCTCTCTCTCTGTCTCTCTCTCTGTCTCTCGGTCTCTGTCTCTCTCTCTCTGTCTCTCTCTCACTCTCTCACTCTCTCTGTCTCTCGGTCTCTGTCTCTCTCTCTCTCTCTCTCTCTGTCTCTCGGTCTCTGTCTCTCTCTCTCTCTCTCTCTCACACTCTCACTCTCTCACTCTCACTCTCTCTCTCTCTCTCTCTCTCTCTCTCTCTCTCTCTCTCTCTCTCTCTCTCTCTCTCTCTCACTCTCTCACTCTCTCTGTCTCTCGGTCTCTCTCTCTCTCTCTCTCTCTCTCTCTCTCTCTCTCTCGCTCTCTCTCTCACACTCTCACTCTCTCACTCTCACTCTCTCTCTCTCTCTCTCACACTCTCACTCTCTCACTCTCACTCTCACTCTCTCACTCTCACTCTCACTCTCTCACTCTCTCACAGTCTCACACTCTCACTCTCTCACTTTCTCACACTCTCACTCTCTCACACTCTCACTCTCTCACTCTCTGACACTCTCACTCTCTCACTCTCTCACACTCTCACCTGCTCACTCTCTCACTCTCTCACTCTCTCACTCTCACACTCTCACTCTCTCACTTTCTCACACTCTCACTCTCTCACACTCTCACTCTCTCACTCTCTGACACTCTCACTCTCTCACTCTCTCACTCTCTCACTCTCTCACTCTCTCACACTCTCACCTGCTCACTCTCTCACTCTCTCACACTCTCACTCTCTCACACTCTCACTCTCACTCTCTCACACTCTCACTCTCACTTTCTCACTCTCTCACTCTCTCACTCTCTCTCCTCAGTAACATGTAAGGCAGTGGTGTTGAAGAGTGAAATGATATGCAGCCCCCGGATGATTTGACCAGCTAAAATTTTATTTATTGGTTTTTAATTATTTTTATCAGCCAAAAGCCAGCAGTTACCAGCTAACGGAAACTCTGTTGTGTGTGTGTGTGTGTGTGTCTTTGCACAACACTGTCTCAGTTCAAAGGCTTCTCTTCTTCCAGTGTCACTGTGGTTGTGTGTCAGTCAGTCAGACAGCCAGTCAGACAGTCAGTCAGTCAGACAGCCAGTAAGCCAGTCAGTCAGACAGCCAATCAGCCAGTCAGTCAGACAGTCAGACAGTCAGTCAGACAGCCAGTCAGACAGCCAGTCAGTCAGACAGCCAGTCAGTCAGTCAGACAGTCAGACACTCAGCCAGTCAGTCAGTCAGACAGTATGAGAGGCCACCGCCAGGGCTTGTTGAGAGTGTCACTGTGACTGAGAGGAATGCTGTCAAATCAATAGCTCTACCTCTCTCCTTCCACGCACCTGCCAGATCCCTCCTAACACACACTACTCACAGAGGCACAGACACACACACACACAGACATACACACTGCAATATCCTGTTTTTTTCTCGTCCAGAGATCCCTAGTTTAATGTCTTTGTCTCTCTCTCTCTCTTCTCGTCCAGAGGTCTCTAGTTTAATGTCTTTGTCTCTCTATCTCTTCTCATCCAGAGATCACTAGTTTAATGTCTTTGTCTCTCTCTCTTCTCGTCCAGAGGTCACTAGTTTAATGTCTTTGTCTCTCTCTCTTCTCATCCAGAGGTCACTAGTTTAATGTATTTGTCTCTCTCTCTCTTCTCGTCCAGAGGTCACTAGTTTAATGTCTTTGTCTCTCTCTCTTCTCGTCCAGAGGTCACTAGTTTAATGTCTTTGTCTCTCTCTCTTCTCGTCCAGAGGTCACTAGTTTAATGTCTTTGTCTCTCTCTCTTCTCTTCCAGAGGTCACTAGTTTAATGTCTTTGTCTCTCTCTCTTCTCGTCCAGAGGTCACTAGTTTAATGTCTTTGTCTCTCTCTCTTCTCGTCCAGAGGTCACTAGTTTAATGTCCTTGTCTCTCTCTCTTCTCTTCCAGAGGTCACTAGTTTAATGTCCTTGTCTCTCTCTCTTCTCTTCCAGAGATCCCTAGTTTAATGTCTTTGTCTCTCTCTCTTCTCTTCCAGAGGTCACTAGTTTAATGTCTTCGTCTCTCTCTCTTCTCGTCCAGAGGTCACTAGTTTAATATCTTTGTCTCTCTCTCTTCTCGTCCAGAGGTCACTAGTTTAATGTCTTTGTCTCTCTCTCTTCTCGTCCAGAGGTCACTAGTTTAATGTCTTTGTCTCTCTCTCTCTTCTCTTCCAGAGGTCACTAGTTTAATGTCTTTGTCTCTCTCTCTTCTCTTCCAGAGGTCACTAGTTTAATGGCTGGAAGGTAGAGGTCAAAGAGGGACATAATGACCTCCATTCCGTCGATGGACAGGCACATACAGCAGACCAACGACCGTCTGTTATGTATCAAACAGGTGAGTTTCCACACGTCAAACAGCAGAGAGCAACATTAATGCATCTGTATTTCATTTGGTCAAAGGAAATTCACTAACTACTGTTTATAAATAGTTACAGCAGCATCTCCCAGACTGGATCCTGGGGAACCCAAAGGGGGGTTTTTCTCAGGCTTTCGCCTGCAACATCAGTTCTGTTATACTCACAGACAATATTTTTACAGTTTTGGAAACTTTAGAGTGTTTTCTATCCTAAGCTGTCAATTATATGCATGTTCTAGCATCTTGTCCTGACAAAATATCCCGTTTACTACGGGAACGTTATTTTTTCCAAAAATGAAAATACTGCCCCCTAGTCACAATTTAAAGAAGGAATGAGATTCCACAAATTAACTTTTAACAAGGTACACCTGTTAATTAAAATGCATTCCAGTTGACTACCTCATGAAGCTGGTTGAGAGAATGCCAAGAGTGTCAAAGCTGTTCCAAAATAGTTGCGTTTATACTCTTAGTTTTATTAAAAAAATAAAAATAAAAATAACATTTTTCTCCCCAATTTCATGGTATCCAATTGGTAGTTACAGTCTTGTCTCATCGCTGTTACGGACTCAGGAGAGGCGAAGGTCGAGAGCCGTGTGTCCACCGAAACAGAACCCAGCCAAGCCACACTGCTTCTTGCCTGCTTAACCCGGAAGCCAGCCGCACCAATGTGTCGGAGAAAGAACCGTACACCTGGTGAACGTGTCAGCGTGCACTGCACACAGCCAACCACATTAAACCACACAGCCAACCACAGGAGTCGCTAGAGAGCGATGGGACAAGAACATCCCTACTGGCCAAACCCTCCCCTAACCTGGACGACGCTGGGCCAATTGGAAGCTGTGCGTTTGTTTTTGTTCAATGTAATTTAACAGAAGAGCAGGAAATCCCCAAATCCAGACAAATCAAAGCTGATACAGACCCAAGACTACTCCAAGATATAATCGGCGCCAAAAGTGCTTCCACAAAGTATTGACTCAGGGGTGTGAATACTTATGTAAATTAGATATTTCTTGATTTCAATTTCAAATTCAGAAAACAAGTTTTCACATTGTCATTATGTGGTATTCTCATCACGTGTACTTTCATCATAATTTATTTAATCTGTAGCCTAATAAACGACATGTTTTCCAGAGTGACTCCAACTTTACTTCCATATGATGGCTATTATATCAATATTTTAACATTTCAAAAATTCCATCGTAATTTTACAGACTCAAAAAGATCCCACCGTGTCAAACGAACAAATTATCCGTCTGCATTTATAAAAACGTACCGGAACTTCCTGTTTCCATCAAGCTGTCGTGATTTTTTTTGTTTTTACAGACTTTACTCACATAAAAGCTATGGATGGAAATGTGGCTGAATCAGTCAATCAATTAGTCAGCTAACATTTTTTTTAAATTAGCAGGTTAGCAGATTAGCCTAGCCAGCTATCTAAACGTGTAGTAATCATTTTTTTTACATCAGCAGGTTAGCCTAGAAAGCTATCTAAACGTGTAGTCATGGCTGAATACCAACCTGGCAGGCCACGTGCTCAGGGGCCTCGAACCTCACTCAGATATCATAAGTCATGGCAAATTGAGTAGAATTGCAGGAAATGTGGTTTAAAATGTAAAAAAATATATTCTTACCACCACATGGTAAAATGGGTAGAATTGCATTAAACTTGCTTTAAAACAGCAACATTTTATTTAAATTGTGTAGAATTGGCCATCACGAGGACCACCCACACCTAACCAAATCTAATTGGTCAAAACATAGGGAATAGGGAGCCAATTAAGGACACAGGTTGTAGATAAAGAAATACAGGTTATCTGTTCACAATAATGTGTTCTGTGCTTTTGGCTCTGTTTCTATGGGTTGTTATGCACACCACTCAAAACACTGTAGCATTTACTGTTGCTTGTAATATCACTGTATAAACACATGAGAAGACATGCAGTTTAATACGTGATGTCTCATGAGGGGGGGGGGCAGAGCTACTGCTGTTGCAATGCATTCTGGGCTGCTGCTGCTGCTGCTGTGCTAAGTGAGCGAGTTTATCCGGATGCCACACACACACACACACACACACAGAGAGAGAGACTAGCACAACAGTGGTGGTCGGTGCCATTGCAGATGAGGGAGCACAGCCTTATTTCTATCACAGCATATTGGATGACTGTCGTTCATATGCCATTCACCCGGTTCAATGTAACATCGATAGGTTTAGGCTACTACACGATACTCACATGTTCCCTTTATCCATCATGACATTGCTACAACCTATTAATGAACGTTTACAACATAGGTGCACACAGGTTGAGAGACAATTTTGAGTAAATTAGGTGAAAGACAGTGACACATTCAGTACAGACTTGCCTGCATCTAGCTGATCTAGGGTGTAATCATTAGTCCAACAGTATCACCTCTTGCCCGCATCTAGCTGATCTAGGGTGTAATCATTAGTCCAACAGTATCACCTCTTGCCCGCATCTAGCTGATCTAGGGTGTAATCATTAGTCCAACAGTATCACCTCTTACCTGCATCTAGCTGATCTAGGGTGTAATCATTAGGCCAACAGTATCACCTCTTGCCTGCATCTAGCTGATCTAGGGTGTAGTCATTAGTCCAACAGTATCACCTCTTGCCCGCATCTAGCTGATCTAGGGGTGTAATCATTAGTCCAACAGTATCACCTCTTGCCTGCATCTAGCTGATCTAGGGTGTAATCATTAGTCCCAACTTTTGCAAACGGGAGTTTCTATTGGACAAATTCGGATATGTTTATCCGCATTTCATTTCTGTTTTTCAACAGAATCGGCTAAATGAATACACGCAGGTCACTTACATAGCAGCCACGTACAAATAATCACTTTGCTCATTGTCTACATCGCTTTCGGGAAGTATTCAAGACCCCGTGACTTTTTCTACATTTTTGTTACGTTACAGCCTTATTCTAAAATGGATTAAATTGTTTTTTGTTTACGTCCTCAATCAACACACAATTCCCCATAAGGACAAAGCAAACAACTCTAATAGCACATTTACATAAGTTTTCACCCTTTACTCAGTACTTTCTTTTAAAGCACCTTCGTCAACGATTAACAACAGAGCCTTCTTGGGTTTGACGCTACATGCTTGGCACGCCTGTATTTGGGGAGTTTCTCCTGTTCTTCTCTGCAGATCCTCTCAAGCTCTGTCAGGTTGGATGGGGAGCATCACTGTTATGAAGGGTAATAGATGAGGTGTTATGAAGGGTAATAGACTAAATGTTATGAAGGGTAATAGATGAGTTGTTATGAAGGGTAATAGATGAGGTGTTTTGAAGGGTAATAGATGAGGTGTTTTGAAGGGTAATAGATGAGGTGTTATGAAGGGTAATAGATGAGGTGTTATGAAGGGTAATAGATGAGGTGTTATGAAGGGTAATAGATGAGGTGTTATGAAGGGTAATATATGAGTTGTTATGAAGTGTAATAGATGAGTTGTTACGAAGGGTAATAGATGAGGTGTTACGAAGGGTAATAGATGAGGTGTTATGAAGGGTAATAGATGAGGTGTTATGAAGGGTAATAGATGAGGTGTTATGAAGGGTAATAGATGAGGTGTTATGAAGGGTAATAGATGAGGTGTTATGAAGGGTAATAGATGGGTTGTTATGAAGGGTGATAGATTAGGTGTTTTGAAGGGTAATAGATGAGGTGTTTTGAAGGGTAATAGACTAAATGTTATGAAGGGTAATAGATGAGGTGTTATGAAGGGTAATAGATGAGGTGTTATGAAGGGTAATAGACTAAATGTTATGAAGGGTAATAGGTGAGTTGTTATGAAGGGTAATAGATGAGGTGTTATGAAGGGTAATATACTAAATGTTATGAAGGGTAATACATGAGGTGTTATGAAGAGTAATAAACTAAATGATATGCAGAGTAATAGACGAGGTGTTATGAAGGGTAATAGATTAGTTGTTATGAAGGGTAATAGATGAGGTGTCTTGAAGGGTAATAGATGTTGTTATGAAGGGTAATATATGAGTTGTTATGAAGGGTAATAGATGAGTTGTTACGAAGGGTAATAGATGAGGTGTTATGAAGGGTAATAGATGAGGTGTTATGAGGGGTAATAGATGTTGTTATGAAGGGTAATAGATGATGTGTTATGAAGGGTAACAGATGAGGTGTTATGAAGGGTAATATATGAGGTGTTATGAAGGGTAATAGATGAGGTGTTATGAAGGGTAATATATGTTGTTATGAAGGGTAATAGATGAGGTGTTATGAAGGGTAATAGATGAGGTGTTATGAAGGGTAATATATGAGTTGTTCTGAAGGGTAATATATGAGTTGTTCTGAAGGGTAATAGATGAGTTGTTACGAAGGGTAATAGATGAGGTGTTACGAAGGGTAATAGATGAGGTGTTATGAAGGGTAATAGATGAGTTGTTTATGAAGGGTAATAGCCTAAATGTTATGAGGGGTAATAGACTAAATGTTATGAAGGGTACTAGATGAGGTGTTATGAACCGTAATAGACTAAATGTTATGAAGGGTAATAGATGAGGTGTTATGAAGGGTAATAGATGAGGTGTTATGAAGGGTAATAGACAAAATGTTATGAAGGGTAATAGACTAAATGTTATGAAGGGTACTAGATGAGGTGTTATGAAGGGTAATAGACTAAATGTTATGAAGGGTAATAGGTGAGTTGTTATGAAGGGTAATAGATTAGGTGTTATGAAGGGTAAAAGATGAGTTGTTATGAAGGGTAATAGATGAGGTGTTTTGAAGGGTAATAGATGAGGTGTTATGAAGGGTAATAGATGAGGTGTTATGAAGGGTAATAGATTAGGTGTTATGAGGGGTAATAGATGTTGTTATGAAGGGTAATAGATGAGGTGTTATGAAGGGTAATAGATGAGGTGTTATGAAGGGTAATAGATGAGGTGTTATGAAGGGTAATAGACTAAATGTTATGAAGGGTAATAGGTGAGTTGTTATGAAGGGTAATAGATGAGGTGTTATGAAGGGTAATAGACTAACATTTTTGAAGTCTAATAGATGAGTTGTTATGAAGGGTAATAGATGCGTTGTTATGAAGGGTAATAGATTAGTTGTTATGAAGGGTAATAGATGAGTTGTTATGAAGGGTAATAGACTAAATGTTATGAGGGGTAATAGACTAAATGTTATGAAGGGTACTAGATGAGGTGTTATGAAGCGTAATAGACTAAATGTTATGAAGGGTAATAGATGAGGTGTTATGAAGGGTAATAGACTAAATGTTATGAAGGGTAATAGGTGAGTTGTTATGAAGGGTAATAGATGAGGTGTTATGAAGGGTAATAGACTAACATTTTTGAAGTCTAATAGATGAGTTGTTATGAAGGGTAATAGATGCGTTGTTATGAAGGGTAATAGATTAGTTGTTATGAAGGGTAATAGATGAGTTGTTATGAAGGGTAATAGACTAAATGTTATGAGGGGTAATAGACTAAATGTTATGAAGGGTACTAGATGAGGTGTTATGAAGCGTAATAGACTAAATGTTATGAGGGGGTAATAGATGAGGTGTTATGAAGGGTAATAGATGAGGTGTTATGAAGGGTAATAGACACAATGTTATGAAGGGTAATAGACTAAATGTTATGAAGGGTAATAGACTAAATGTTATGAAGGGTAATAGATGAGGTGTTATGAAGGGTAATAGATTAGTTGTTATGAAGGGTGATAGATGAGGTGTTATGAAGGGTAATAGATGAGGTGTTATGAAGGGTAATAGACTAAATGTTATGAAGGGTAATAGCCTAAATGTTATGAAGGGTAATAGACTAAATGTTATGAAGGGTAATAGACTAAATGTTATGAAGGGTAATAGACTAAATGTTATGAAGGGTAATATACTAAATGTTATGAAGGGTAATAGATGAGTTGTTATGAAGGGTAATAGATGAGGTGTTATGAAGTGTAATAGACTAAATGTTATGAAGGGTAATAGACTAAATGTTATGAAGGGTAATAGACTAAATGTTATGAAGGGTAATAGACTAAATGTTATGAAGGGTAATATACTAAATGTTATGAAGGGTAATAGATGAGGTGTTATGAAGGGTAATAGATGAGTTGTTATGAAGGGTAATAGATGAGGTGTTATGAAGTGTAATAGACTAAATGTTATGAAGGGTAATAGACTAAATGTTATGAAGGGTAATATACTAAATGTTATGAAGGGTAATAGATGAGGTGTTATGAAGGGTAATAGATGAGTTGTTATGAAGGGTGATATACGAGGTGTTATGAAGGGTAATAGATGAGGTGTTATGAAGGGTAATAGACTAAATGTTATGAAGGGTAATAGCCTAAATGTTATGAAGGGTAATAGACTAATGTTATGAAGGGTAATAGACTAAATGTTATGAAGGGTAATATACTAAATGTTATGAAGGGTAATAGATGAGGTGTTATGAAGGGTAATAGATAAGGTGTTATGAAGGGTAATATATGAGTTGTTATGAAGGGTAATAGATGAGGTGTTATGAAGGGTAATAGACTAAATGTTATGAAGGGTACTAGATGAGGTGTTATGAAGCGTAATAGACTAAATGTTATGAAGGGTAATAGATGAGGTGTTATGAAGGGTAATAGACTAAATGTTATGAAGGGTAATAGGTGAGTTGTTATGAAGGGTAATAGATGAGGTGTTATGAAGGGTAATAGACTAACATTTTTGAAGTGTAATAGATGAGTTGTTATGAAGGGTAATAGATGCGTTGTTATGAAGGGTAATAGATTAGTTGTTATGAAGGGTAATAGATGAGTTGTTATGAAGGGTAATAGACTAAATGTTATGAGGGGTAATAGACTAAATGTTATGAAGGGTACTAGATGAGGTGTTATGAAGCGTAATATACTAAATGTTATGAAGGGTAATAGATGAGGTGTTATGAAGGGTAATAGATGAGGTGTTATGAAGGGTAATAGACACAATGTTATGAAGGGTAATAGACTAAATGTTATGAAGGGTAATAGACTAAATGTTATGAAGGGTAATAGATGAGGTGTTATGAAGGGTAATATATTAGTTGTTATGAAGGGTGATAGATGAGGTGTTATGAAGGGTAATAGATGAGGTGTTATGAAGGGTAATAGACTAAATGTTATGAAGGGTAATAGCCTAAATGTTATGAAGGGTAATAGACTAAATGTTATGAAGGGTAATAGACTAAATGTTATGAAGGGTAATAGACTAAATGTTATGAAGGGTAATATACTAAATGTTATGAAGGGTAATAGATGAGTTGTTATGAAGGGTAATAGATGAGGTGTTATGAAGTGTAATAGACTAAATGTTATGAAGGGTAATAGACTAAATGTTATGAAGGGTAATAGACTAAATGTTATGAAGGGTAATAGACTAAATGTTATGAAGGGTAATATACTAAATGTTATGAAGGGTAATAGATGAGGTGTTATGAAGGGTAATAGATGAGTTGTTATGAAGGGTAATAGATGAGGTGTTATGAAGTGTAATAGACTAAATGTTATGAAGGGTAATAGACTAAATGTTATGAAGGGTAATATACTAAATGTTATGAAGGGTAATAGATGAGGTGTTATGAAGGGTAATAGATGAGTTGTTATGAAGGGTGATATACGAGGTGTTATGAAGGGTAATAGATTAGGTGTTATGAAGGGTAATAGACTAAATGTTATGAAGGGTAATAGCCTAAATGTTATGAAGGGTAATAGACTAAATGTTATGAAGGGTAATATACTAAATGTTATGAAGGGTAATAGATGAGGTGTTATGAAGGGTAATAGATAAGGTGTTATGAAGGGTAATATATGAGTTGTTATGAAGGGTAATAGATGAGGTGTTATGAAGGGTAATAGACTAAATGTTATGAAGGGTAATAGATGAGGTGTTATGAAGGGTAATAAACTAAATGATATGCAGAGTAATAGATGAGGTGTTATGAAGGGTAATAGATGAGTTGTTATGAAGGGTAATAGATGAGGTGTTATGAAGGGTAATAGATGAGGTGTCTTGAAGGGTAATAGATGTTGTTATGAAGGGTAATAGATGAGGTGTTATGAAGGGTAATAGATGAGGTGTTATGAAGGGTAATAGATGAGGTGTTATGAAGGGTAATATATGAGTTGTTATGAAGGGTAATAGATGAGTTGTTACGAAGGGTAATAGATGAGGTGTTATGAAGGGTAATAGATGAGGTGTTATGAAGGGTAATAGATGATGTGTTATGAAGGTTAACAGATGAGGTGTTATGAAGGGTAATATATGAGGTGTTATGAAGGGTAATAGATTAGGTGTTATGAAGGGTAATATATGTTGTTATGAAGGGTAATAGATGAGGTGTTATGAAGGGTAATAGATGAGGTGTTATGAAGGGTAATATATGAGTTGTTCTGAAGGGTAATAGATGAGTTGTTACGAAGGGTAATAGATGAGGTGTTACGAAGGGTAATAGATGAGGTGTTATGAAGGGTAATAGATGAGTTGTTATGAAGGGTAATAGCCTAAATGTTATGAGGGGTAATAGACTAAATGTTATGAAGGGTACTAGATGAGGTGTTATGAAGGGTAATAGATGAGGTGTTATGAAGGGTAATAGACAAAATGTTATGAAGGGTAATAGACAAAATGTTATGAAGGGTACTAGATGAGGTGTTATGAAGGGTAATAGACTAAATGTTATGAAGGGTAATAGGTGAGTTGTTATGAAGGGTAATAGATGAGGTGTTATGAAGGGTAAAAGATGAGTTGTTATGAAGGGTAATAGATGAGGTGTTTTGAAGGGTAATAGATGAGGTGTTATGAAGGGTAATAGATGAGGTGTTATGAAGGGTAATAGATTAGGTGTTATGAGGGGTAATAGATGTTGTTATGAAGGGTAATAGATGAGGTGTTATGAAGGGTAATAGATGAGGTGTTATGAAGGGTAATAGATGAGGTGTTATGAAGGGTAATATATGAGTTGTTATGAAGGGTAATAGATGAGTTGTTACAAAGGGTAATAGATGAGGTGTTACGAAGGGTAATAGATGAGGTGTTATGAAGGGTAATAGATGAGGTGTTATGAAGGGTAATATATGAGGTGTTATGAAGGGTAATAGATGAGGTGTTATGAAGGGTAATATATGTTGTTATGAAGGGTAATAGATGAGGTGTTATGAAGGGTAATAGATGGGGTGTTATGAAGGGTAATATATGAGTTGTTATGAAGGGTAATAGATGATTTGTTACGAAGGGTAATAGATGAGGTGTTATGAAGGGTAATATATGAGTTGTTATGAAGGGTAATAGACTAAATGTTATGAGGGGTAATAGACTAAATGTTATGAAGGGTACTAGATGAGGTGTTATGAAGCGTAATAGACTAAATGTTATGAAGGGTAATAGATGAGGTGTTATGAAGGGTAATAGATGAGGTGTTATGAAGGGTAATAGACACAATGTTATGAAGGGTAATAGACTAAATGTTATGAAGGGTAATAGACTAAATGTTATGAAGGGTAATAGATGAGGTGTTATGAAGGGTAATAGATTAGTTGTTTTGAAGGGTGATAGATGAGGTGTTATGAAGGGTAATAGACTAAATGTTATGAAGGGTAATAGCCTAAATGTTATGAAGGGTAATAGACTAAATGTTATGAAGGGTAATAGACTAAATGTTATGAAGGGTAATAGACTAAATGTTATGAAGGGTAATATACTAATGTTATGAAGGGTAATAGATGAGTTGTTATGAAGGGTAATAGATGAGGTGTATGAAGTGTAATAGACTAAATGTTATGAAGGGTAATAGACTAAATGTTATGAAGGGTAATAGACTAAATGTTATGAAGGGTAATAGACTAAATGTTATGAAGGGTAATATACTAAATGTTATGAAGGGTAATAGATGAGGTGTTATGAAGGGTAATAGATGAGTTGTTATGAAGGGTAATAGATGAGGTGTTATGAAGTGTAATAGACTAAATGTTATGAAGGGTAATAGACTAAATGTTATGAAGGGTAATATACTAAATGTTATGAAGGGTAATAGATGAGGTGTTATGAAGGGTAATAGATGAGTTGTTATGAAGGGTGATATACGAGGTGTTATGAAGGGTAATAGATGAGGTGTTATGAAGGGTAATAGACTAAATGTTATGAAGGGTAATAGCCTAAATGTTATGAAGGGTAATAGACTAAATGTTATGAAGGGTAATAGACTAAATGTTATGAAGGGTAATATACTAAATGTTATGAAGGGTAATAGATGAGGTGTTATGAAGGGTAATAGATAAGGTGTTATGAAGGGTAATATATGAGTTGTTATGAAGGGTAATAGATGAGGTGTTATGAAGGGTAATAGACTAAATGTTATGAAGGGTAATAGACTAAATGTTATGAAGGGTAATAGCCTAAATGTTATGAAGGATAATAGACTAAATGTTATGAAGGGTAATAGACTAAATGTTATGAAGGGTAATAGACTAAATGTTATGAAGGGTAATATACTAAATGTTATGAAGGGTAATAGATGAGGTGTTATGAAGGGTAATAGATAAGGTGTTATGAAGGGTAATATATGAGTTGTTATGAAGGGTAATAGATGAGGTGTTATGAAGGGTAATAGACTAAATGTTATGAAGGGTAATAGATGAGGTGTTATGAAGGGTAATAGACTAAATGTTATGAAGGGTAATAGATGAGTTGTTCTGAAGGGGCTAATAGACTTAATAGATTTATGTTGATTAAACATAAAGTGATTAGAGTGTTGGACTAGTAACCGGAAGGTTGCAAGTTCAAACACCCGAGCTGACAAGGTACAAATCTGTCATTCTGCCCCTGAACAGGCAGTTAACCCACTGTTCCTAGGCCGTCATTGAAAAAAGAATTTGTTCTTAACTGACTTGCCTCGTTAAATAAAGGTAAAAATAAATAAATAATACACACTAATTTGTCAATCGTTTTGTCTGTAAGGTGGCTGCATCCCCGAGACATACATGACAGTATCAGTCTGTGTCTCTCTGTGTCTCTCCGTGTCTCTCTGTGTCTCTCCGTGTCTTTCTGGCTGTTCTTGAGTGTGTAAACATGTTGGAGCAGTCTCCCGCCCAGGGGATAGTGGGTATGTCTCTTGGCCATTAGTTAGGCTTGATTGGTGGGTTTTGGCTGGAGAAAGAGGCAACATCTGCGAGGTGGCAGTGCCAAGCGAGCGCAGCAAGAGCAGCAGCCGTTAACACACTTGGTGTGACCAATTGTTCTGAGTGCAAAGAACAGTAATCACTACAAGCCACAGCGATAATGGTGTTGAACAGTAATCATTACAAGCCACAGCGATAATGTGTTGAACAGTAATCACTACAAGCCACAGTGATAATGGTGTTGAACAGTAATCACTACAAGCCACAGTGATAATGTGTTGAACAGTAACCACTACAAGCCACAGTGATAATGGTGTTGAACAGTAATCACTACAAGCCACAGTGATAATGTGATGGACAGTAATCACTACAAGCCACAGTGATAATGTGTTGAACAGTAATCACTACAAGCCACAGTGATAATGGTGTTGAACAGTAATCACTACAAGCCACAGTGATAATGTGATGAACAGTAATCACTACAAGCCACAGTGATAATGGTGTTGAACAGTAATCACTACAAGCCACATTGATAATGTGATGAACAGTAATCACTCAGTCCACAGTGATAATGGTGTTGAACAGTAATCACTACAAGTCACAGTGATAATGTGTTTAACAGTAATCACTACAAGCCACCGTGATAATGTGTTGAACAGTAATCACTACAAGCCACATTGATAATGTGTTGAACAGTAATCACTACAAGCCACAGTGATAATGTGTTGAACAGTAATCACTACAAGCCACAGTGATAATGTGTTGAACAGTAATCACTACAAGCCACAGTGATAATGTGTTGAACAGTAATCACTACAAGCCACAGTGATAATGTGTTGAACAGTAATCACTACAAGCCACAGTGATAATGTGTTGAACAGTAATCACTACAAGCCACTGTGATAATGGTGTTGAACAGTAATCACTACAAGCCACAGTGATAATGGTCTTGAACAGTAATCACTACAAGCCACAGTGATAATGGTGTTGAACAGTAATCACTACAAGCCACAGTGATACTGGTGTTTTATGTTTTACCTCCTTTATACATAACATATCCCTCCAAACAATTCCTCCTTCTCTCTATATATATTTATCTCTCTACTTCCCATCTCTTCTCCTCTCTCTCTCATCTACCTCTCTCTTCCCTCTCTCTCTCTCTCTCTTTCTACATCTCATCTCTCCCTCTCTCTCCTCGCTCTAATTCTCTCTCCGTCTCCTCTCTATCTTTCTCTCCATCCCTCTCTTTCTTTCTCCGTCTCCTCTCTCTTTCTCTCCATCCCTGTCTTTCTCTCTTTGTCTCCTCTCTCTCTCATTTACCTCTCTCGTCTCTTCTCTCTCTCTCTCAATTCAATTCAATTCAAGGGCTTTATTGGCATGGGAAACATGTGTTAACATTGCCAAAGCAAGTGAGGTAGACAACATACAAAGTGAATATATAAAGTGAAAAACAACAAAAATTAACAGTAAACATTACACATACAGAAGTTTCAAAACAGTAAAGACATTACAAATGTCATATTATATATATATATACAGTGTTCTAACAATGTACAAATGGCTAAAGGACACAAGATAAAATAAATAAGCATAAATATGGGTTGTATTTACAATGGTGTTTGTTCTTCACTGGTTGCCCTTTTCTTGTGGCAACAGGTCACAAATCTTGCTGCTGTGATGGCACACTGTGGAATTTCACCCAGTAGATATGGGAGTTTTTCAAAATTGGATTTGTTTTCGAATTCTTTGTGGATCTGTGTAATCTGAGGGAAATATGTCTCTCTAATATGGTCATACATTGGGCAGGAGGTTAGGAAGTGCAGCTCAGTTTCCACCTCATTTTGTGGGCAGTGAGCACATAGCCTGTCTTCTCTTGAGAGCCATGTCTGCCTACGGCGGCCTTTCTCAATAGCAAGGCTATGCTCACTGAGTCTGTACATAGTCAAGGCTTTCCTTAATTTTGGGTCAGTCACAGTGGTCAGGTATTCTGCCGCTGTGTACTCTCTGTGTAGGGCCAAATAGCATTCTAGTTTGCTCTGTTTTTTTGTTAATTCTTTCCAATGTGTTAAGTAGTTATCTTTTTGTTTTCTCATGATTTGGTTGGGTCTAATTGTGCTGCTGTCCTGGGGCTCTGTAGGGTGTGTTTCTGTTTGTGAACAGAGCCCCAGGACCAGCTTGCTTAGGGGACTCTTCTCCAGGTTCATCTCTCTGTAGGTGATGGCTTTGTTATGGAAGGTTTGTGAATCGCTTCCTTTTAGGTGGTTCTCTCTCTACATCGCTTCTCTCTCTCTCTACATCTCCTTTCTCTCTCTCCTCTCCATCTCTCCTCTCCATCTCCTCTCTCTCTCATCTTACCTCTCTCTCCCCCCCTCCCCCTCCTCCCCCTCCTTGGTACACTGATTGAGTGTGTGTTTATCTTCCAGTCTAATCTATATTTAGCATCTCTGAATGTGAGTTTCTCCAGAGCTGACTCTATCCAACAGCAGGATTCACATGCTCTTAACCCCCTTCACACACACACACACACACACACACACACACACACACACACACACACACACACACACACACACACACACACACACACACACACACACACACACACACACACACACACACACACACACACACACACACACACACACAGTGCACAGACATACACCCTCCCCTACCCTGAACAAAGATTTACTCTGCAGGGAAATGGTCTAGGACTCCACATGAATTACACACAAGACTGTTTTCATCTGGTCCTTGTCAAACGCTGCCTTTACCAATGGATTTGGAGGCTAATCAAATGCTGACCTCTACTGCCACCTAAAGAGACGAAGACAAACCTTCTGACTGTAACTAGTCTGCTGCTTCCCCCCCCCCCTTCCTGTCTCTTACAGAGGAGAGGAACAGACCTGGTTTTAAATAGTATTACAAATCATTTAAAATACTAGATCTGGGCTCGATTTAGCCCGCCTGGCTCAAACTGAACCAATAGAATAGAACTGTAAAACTGCAAAGCAAACCCAGTCCACCTGGCTCTTCGTGCAGGCTAGAGCAAACGCAGACGGTAATATGTTGAATACTGATTGAACCCAGGTGTGTTGGAGGAGTTGGAATCAAAGCAAGCATCTTCAGTTCAACATGACAAGCTGCGCTGTGTGCCTTTTGACGCTGCTTAGCTGTGGACTGGGTTTCTTATTTGTAACCTAGCAAGCACACCACAAAGGGAAAAGCAGCGTGTCAGTATAATCTCTCTGCAGAAAGGCAATAAACTGCTTTAGAGAAGACAGGAGAGAGATGCCTTATTGTCCCTTTATTTAACTAGGGATTTAATCACATTGAGATTGACATCTGTTTTAATCTGGGATTTAATCACATTGAGATTGACATCTGTTTTAATCTGGGATTTAATCACATTGAGATTGACATCTGTTTTAATCTGGGATTTAATCACATTGAGATTGACATCTGTTTTAATCTGGGATTTAATCACATTGAGATTGACATCTGTTTTAATCTGGGATTTAATCACATTGAGATTGACATCTGTTTTAATCTGGGATTTAATCACATTGAGATTGACATCTGTTTTAATCTGGGATTTAATCACATTGAGATTGACATCTGTTTTAATCTGGGATTTAATCACATTGGGATTGACATCTGTTTTAATCTGGGATTTAATCACATTGAGATTGACATCTGTTTTAATCTGGGATTTAATCACATTGAGATTGACATCTGTTTTAATCTGGGATTTAATCACATTGAGATTGACATCTGTTTTAATCTGGGATTTAATCACATTGGGATTGACATCTGTTTTAATCTGGGATTTAATCACATTGAGATTGACATATGTTGTTTTATTTATTAGCCATGGATCACTTAAAGTGAGTTGAGACAATGTGGACGTGTCGTGCGTGACTGACTGTGTGAGTGATATAGTGACATTCTCTGCCTGATCTGCTGGTCTCTTAGTCACCTGGAGTTGTCCAGCGTTAGTCTGTTAGTCACCTGGAGTTGTCCACCGTTAGTCTCTTAGTCACCTGGAGTTGTCCCCCGTTAGTCTCTTAGTCACCTGGAGTTGTCCCCCGTTAGTCTCTTAGTCACCTGGAGTTGTCCCCCGTTAGTCTCTTAGTCACCTGGAGTTGTCCCCCGTTAGTCTCTTAGTCAACTGGAGTTGTCCAGCGTTAGTCTCTTAGTCACCTGGAGTTGTCCACTGTTAGTCTCTTAGTCACCTGGAGTTGTCCACCGTTAGTCTCTTATTCAACTGGAGTTGTCCACCGTTAGTCTCTTAGTCACCTGGAGTTGTCCAGTGTTAGTCTCTTAGTCAACTGGAGTTGTCCCCCGTTAGTCTCTTAGTCACCTGGAGTTGTCCCCCGTTAGTCTCTTAGTCACCTGGAGTTGTCCAGCGTTAGTCTCTTAGTCACCTGGAGTTGTCCACCGTTAGTCTCTTAGTCAACTGGAGTTGTCCACCGTTAGTCTCTTAGTCACCTGGAGTTGTCCAGCGTTAGTCTCTTAGTCACCTGGAGTTGTCCCCCGTTAGTCTCTTAGTCACCTGGAGTTGTCCAGTGTTAGTCTCTTAGTCACCTGGAGTTGTCCACCGTTAGTCTCTTAGTCAACTGGAGTTGTCCCCCGTTAGTATCTTAGTCACCTGGAGTTGTCCCCCGTTAGTCTCTTAGTCACCTGGAGTTGTCCCCCGTTAGTCTCTTAGTCAACTGGAGTTGTCCCCCGTTAGTCTCTTAGTCACCTGGAGTTGTCCCCCGTTAGTCTCTTAGTCACCTGGAGTTGTCCCCCGTTAGTCTCTTAGTCACCTGGAGTTGTCCCCCGTTAGTCTCTTAGTCACCTGGAGTTGTTCCCCGTTAGTCTCTTAGTCACCTACATGGTCTGCAACCCAAATACCACCCTATACCCTACATAATGCATTACTTTTATACTTCGGCCCCTTGTCAAAAGTAGTGCAGAGCACTACATATAGGGACTAGGGTTCCAATAGGGACTCAGTACAGAACCAGAGCAACAGCTTTACTGATGTACAGAACCAGAGGAACAGAGGAACAGCTTCACTGGTGTACAGAACCAGAGGAACAGAGGAACAGCTTTACTGATGTACAGAACCAGAGGAACAGCTTTACTGATGTACAGAACCAGAGGAACAGAGGAACAGCTTTACTGGTGTACAGAACCAGAGGAACATATTTACTTGTGTACAGAACCAGAGGAACAGAGGAACAGCTTTACTGGTGTACAGAACCAGAGGACCAGCTTTACTGGTGTACAGAACCAGAGGAACAGAGGAACAGCTCTACTGGTGTACAGAACCAGAGGAGCATATTTACTGGTGTACAGAACCAGAGGAACAGAGGAACAGCTTTACTGATGTACATAACCTGAGGAACAGCTTTACTGATGTACAGAACCAGAGGAACATATTTACTGGTGTACAGAACCAGAGGAACAGAGGAACAGCTTTACTGATGTACAGAACCAGAGGAACAGCTTTACTGGTGTACAGAACCAGAGGAACAGATGAACAGCTTTACTGGTGTACAGAACCAGAGGAACAGAGGAACAGCTTTACTGGTGTACAGAAACAGAGGAACAGCTTTACTGATGTACAGAACCAGAGGAACAGAGGAACAGCTTTACTGATGTACAGAACCAGAGGAACAGAGGAACAGCTTTACTGGTGTACAGAACCAGAGGAACAGAGGAACAGCTTTACTGATGTACAGAACCAGAGGAACAGATGAACAGCTTTACTGGTGTACAGAACCAGAGGAACAGAGGAACAGCTTTACTGGTGTACAGAACCAGAGGAACAGAGGAACAGCTTTACTGATGTTCATAACCTGAGGAACAGCTTTACTGATGTAGAGAACCAGAGGAACAGAGGAACAGCTTTACTGGTGTACAGAACCAGAGGAACAGCTTTACTGATGTACAGAACCAGAGGAACAGTTTTACTGACGTACAGAACCAGAGGAACAGCTTTACTGAAATCCAGAACCAGAGGAACAGAGGAACAGCTTTACTGGTGTACAGAACCAGAGGAACAGAGCAACAGCTTTACTGATGTACAGAACCAGAGGAACAGCTTTACTGATGTACAGAACCAGAGGAACAGAGGAACAGCTTTACTGGTGTACAGAACCAGAGGAACAGAGGAACAGCTTTACTGATGTACAGAACCAGAGGAACAGCTTTACTGATGTACAGAACCAGAGGAACAGAGGAACAGCTTTACTGGTGTACAGAACCAGAGGAACAGAGGAACAGCTTTACTGATGTACAGAACCAGAGGAACAGCTTTACTGATGTACAGAACCAGAGGAACAGAGGAACAGCTTTACTGGTGTACAGAACCAGAGGAACAGAGGAACAGCTTTACTGATGTACAGAATCAGAGGAACAGCTTTACAGATGTACAGAACCAGAGGAACAGTTTTACTGATGTACAGAACCAGAGGAACAGAGGAACAGCTTTACTGATGTACAGAACCAGAGGAACAGCTTTACTCATGTACAGAACCAGAGGATCAGCTTTACTGATGTACAGAACCAGAGGAACAGAGGAACAGCTTTACTGGTGTACAGAACCAGAGGAACAGCTTTACTGATGTACAGAACCAGAGGAACAGTTTTACTGACGTACAGAACCAGAGGAACAGCTTTACTGAAATCCAGAACCAGAGGAACAGAGGAACAGCTTTACTGGTGTACAGAACCAGAGGAACAGAGCAACAGCTTTACTGATGTACAGAACCAGAGGAACAGCTTTACTGATGTACAGAACCAGAGGAACAGAGGAACAGCTTTACTGGTGTACAGAACCAGAGGAACAGAGGAACAGCTTTACTGATGTACAGAACCAGAGGAACAGCTTTACTGATGTACAGAACCAGAGGAACAGAGGAACAGCTTTACTGGTGTACAGAACCAGAGGAACAGAGGAACAGCTTTACTGATGTACAGAACCAGAGGAACAGCTTTACTGATGTACAGAACCAGAGGAACAGAGGAACAGCTTTACTGGTGTACAGAACCAGAGGAACAGAGGAACAGCTTTACTGATGTACAGAATCAGAGGAACAGCTTTACAGATGTACAGAACCAGAGGAACAGTTTTACTGATGTACAGAACCAGAGGAACAGAGGAACAGCTTTACTGATGTACAGAACCAGAGGAACAGCTTTACTCATGTACAGAACCAGAGGATCAGCTTTACTGATGTACAGAACCAGAGGAACAGAGGAACAGCTTTACTGGTGTACAGAACCAGAGGAACAGCTTTACTGATGTACAGAACCAGAGGAACAGTTTTACTGACGTACAGAACCAGAGGAACAGCTTTACTGAAATCCAGAACCAGAGGAACAGAGGAACAGCTTTACTGGTGTACAGAACCAGAGGAACAGAGCAACAGCTTTACTGATGTACAGAACCAGAGGAACAGCTTTACTGATGTACAGAACCAGAGGAACAGAGGAACAGCTTTACTGGTGTACAGAACCAGAGGAACAGAGGAACAGCTTTACTGATGTACAGAACCAGAGGAACAGCTTTACTGATGTACAGAACCAGAGGAACAGAGGAACAGCTTTACTGGTGTACAGAACCAGAGGAACAGAGGAACAGCTTTACTGATGTACAGAACCAGAGGAACAGCTTTACTGATGTACAGAACCAGAGGAACAGAGGAACAGCTTTACTGGTGTACAGAACCAGAGGAACAGAGGAACAGCTTTACTGATGTACAGAATCAGAGGAACAGCTTTACAGATGTACAGAACCAGAGGAACAGTTTTACTGATGTACAGAACCAGAGGAACAGAGGAACAGCTTTACTGATGTACAGAACCAGAGGAACAGCTTTACTCATGTACAGAACCAGAGGATCAGCTTTACTGATGTACAGAACCAGAGGAACAGCTTTACTGATGTACAGAACCAGAGGAACAGCTTTACTGATGTACAGAACCAGAGGAACAGAGGAACAGCTTCACTGGTGTACAGAACCAGAGGAACAGAGGCACAGCTTTACTGATGTACAGAACCAGAGGAACAGCTTTACTGATGTACAGAAACAGAGGAACAGCTTTACTGGTGTACAGAACCAGAGGAACATATTTACTTGTGTACAGAACCAGAGGAACAGAGGAACAGCTTTACTGATGTACAGAACCAGAGGAACAGCTTTACTGATGTACAGAACCAGAGGAACAGCTTTACTGATGTACAGAACCAGAGGAACAGAGGAACAGCTTTACTGGAGTACAGAACCAGAGGACCAGCTTTACTGGTGTACAGAACCAGAGGAACAGAGGAACAGCTTTACTGGTGTACAGAACCAGGTGAGCATATTTACTGGTGTACATAACCAGAGGAACAGCGGAACAGCTTTACTGATGTACATAACCTGAGGAACAGCTTTACTGATGTACAGAACCAGAGGGACAGAGGAACAGCTTTACTGGTGTACAGAACCAGAGGAACATATTTACTGATGTACAGAACCAGAGGAACAGAGGAACAGCTTTACTGATGTACAGAACCAGAGGAACAGCTTTACTGGTGTACAGAACCAGAGGAACAGAGGAACAGCTTTACTGATGTACAGAACAAGAGGAACAGATGAACAGCTTTACTGGTGTACAGAACCAGAGGAACAGAGGAACAGCTTTACTGGTGTACAGAACCAGAGGAACAGAGGAACAGCTTTACTGATGTACATAACCTGAGGAACAGCTTTACTGATGTACAGAAACAGAGGAACAGAGGAACAGCTTTACTGATGTACAGAACCAGAGGAACAGCTTTACTGATGTACAGAACCAGAGGAACAGCTTTACAGATGTACAGA
The DNA here is from genome assembly GCF_002021735.2 of Oncorhynchus kisutch. Taxonomy (NCBI): domain Eukaryota; kingdom Metazoa; phylum Chordata; class Actinopteri; order Salmoniformes; family Salmonidae; genus Oncorhynchus; species Oncorhynchus kisutch. Next base: position 5,134,364 of record NC_034193.2, read on the forward strand.
ACCAGAGGAACAGCTTTACTGATGTACAGAACCAGAGGAACAGCTTTACTGATGTACAGAACCAGAGGATCAGAGGAACAGCTTTACTGATGTACAGAACCAGAGGAACAGCTTTACTGATGTACAGAACCAGAGGAACAGATGAACAGCTTTACTGGTGTACAGAACCAGAGGAACAGAGGAACAGCTTTACTGGTGTACAGAACCAGAGGAACAGAGGAACAGCTTTACTGATGTTCATAACCTGAGGAACAGCTTTACTGATGTACAGAACCAGAGGCACAGAGGAACAGCTTTACTGGTGTACAGAACCAGAGGAACAGCTTTACTGATGTACAGAACCAGAGGAACAGTTTTACTGACGTACAGAACCAGAGGAACAGCTTTACTGAAATCCAGAACCAGAGGAACAGAGGAACAGCTTTACTGGTGTACAGAACCAGAGGAACAGAGGAACAGCTTTACTGATGTACAGAACCAGAGGAACAGCTTTACTGATGTACAGAACCAGAGGAACAGAGGAACAGCTTTACTGATGTACAGAACCAGAGGAACAGCTTTACTGATGTACAGAACCAGAGGAACAGCTTTACAGATGTACAGAACCAGAGGAACAGAGGAACATCTTTACTGGTGTACAGAACCAGAGGAACAGAGGAACAGCTTTACTGATGTACAGAACCAGAGGAACAGCTTTACAGGTGTACAGAACCAGAGGAACAGCTTTACTGATGTACAGAACCAGAGGAACAGCTTTACTGATGTACAGAACCAGAGGATCAGAGGAACAGCTTTACTGATGTACAGAACCAGAGGAACAGCTTTACTGATGTACAGAACCAGAGGAACAGAGGAACAGCTTTACTGATGTACAGAACCAGAGGAACAGCTTTACAGATGTACAGAACCAGAGGAACAGCTTTACTGATGTACAGAACCAGAGGAACATATTTACTGATGTACAGAACCAGAGGATCAGAGGAACAGCTTCACTGGTGTACAGAACCAGAGGAACAGAGGAACAGCTTTACTGATGTACAGAACCAGAGGAACAGCTTTACAGATGTACAGAACCAGAGGAACAGCTTTACTGATGTACAGAACCAGAGGAACAGCTTTACTGATGTACAGAACCAGAAGATCAGAGGAACAGCTTTACTGATGTACAGAACCAGAGGAACAGCTTTACTGATGTACAGAACCAGAGGAACAGATGAACAGCTTTACTGGTGTACAGAACCAGAGGAACAGAGGAACAGCTTTACTGGTGTACAGAACCAGAGGAACAGAGGAACAGCTTTACTGATGTTCATAACCTGAGGAACAGCTTTACTGATGTACAGAACCAGAGGAACAGAGGAACAGCTTTACTGGTGTACAGAACCAGAGGAACAGAGGAACAGCTTTACTGATGTTCATATCCTGAGGAACAGCTTTACTGATGTACAGAACCAGAGGAACAGAGGAACAGCTTTACTGATGTACAGAACCAGAGGAACAGTTTTACTGATGTACAGAACCAGAGGAACAGCTTTACTGAAATCCAGAACCAGAGGAACAGAGGAACAGCTTTACTGGTGTACAGAACCAGAGGAACAGAGGAACAGCTTTACTGATGTACAGAACCAGAGGAACAGCTTTACTGATGTACAGAACCAGAGGATCAGAGGAACAGCTTTACTGATGTACAGAACCAGAGGAACAGCTTTACTGATGTACAGAACCAGAGGAACAGCTTTACAGATGTACAGAACCAGAGGAACAGAGGAACAGCTTTACTGGTGTACAGAACCAGAGGAACAGAGGAACAGCTTTACTGATGTACAGAACCAGAGGAACAGCTTTACAGGTGTACAGAACCAGAGGAACAGCTTTACTGATGTACAGAACCAGAGGAACAGCTTTACTGATGTACAGAACCAGAGGATCAGAGGAACAGCTTTACTGATGTACAGAACCAGAGGAACAGCTTTACTGATGTACAGAACCAGAGGAACAGAGGAACAGCTTTACTGATGTACAGAACCAGAGGAACAGCTTTACTCATGTACAGAACCAGAGGATCAGCTTTACAGATGTACAGTACCAGAGGAACAGCTTTACTGATGTACAGAACCAGAGGAACAGCTTTACTGATGTACAGAACCAGAGGATCAGAGGAACAGCTTCACTGGTGTACAGAACCAGAGGAACAGAGGAACAGCTTTACTGATGTACAGAACCAGAGGAACAGCTTTACAGATGTACAGAACCAGAGGAACAGATTTACTGATGTACAGAACCAGAGGAACAGCTTTACTGATGTACAGAACCAGAGGATCAGAGGAACAGCTTTACTGATGTACAGAACCAGAGGAACAGCTTTACTGATGTACAGAACCAGAGGAACAGAGGAACAGCTTTACTGATGTACAGAACCAGAGGAACAGCTTTACTCATGTACAGAACCAGAGGATCAGCTTTACTGATGTACAGAACCAGAGGAACAGCTTTACTGATGTACAGAACCAGAGGAACAGCTTTACTGATGTACAGAACCAGAGGAACAGAGGAACAGCTTCACTGGTGTACAGAACCAGAGGAACAGAGGAACAGCTTTACTGATGTACAGAACCAGAGGAACAGCTTTACTGATGTACAGAACCAGAGGAACAGAGGAACAGCTTTACTGGTGTACAGAACCAGAGGAACATATTTACTTGTGTACAGAACCAGAGGAACAGAGGAACAGCTTTACTGGAGTACAGAACCAGAGGACCAGCTTTACTGATGTACAGAACCAGAGGCACAGAGGAACAGCTTTACTGGTGTACAGAACCAGAGGAACAGAGGAACAGCTTTACTGGTGTACAGAACCAGAGGAACAGAGGAACAGCTTTACTGGTGTACAGAACCAGGTGAGCATATTTACTGGTGTACAGAACCAGAGGAACAGCGGAACAGCTTTACTGATGTACAGAACCAGAGGGACAGAGGAACAGCTTTACTGGTGTACAGAACCAGAGGAACATATTTACTGATGTACAGAACCAGAGGAACAGAGGAACAGCTTTACTGGTGTACAGAACCAGGTGAGCATATTTACTGGTGTACAGAACCAGAGGAACAGCGGAACAGCTTTACTGATGTACAGAACCAGAGGGACAGAGGAACAGCTTTACTGGTGTACAGAACCAGAGGAACATATTTACTGATGTACAGAACCAGAGGAACAGCTTTACTGATGTACAGAACCAGAGGAACAGCTTTACTGGTGTACAGAACCAGAGGAACAGAGGAACAGCTTTACTGATGTACAGAACAAGAGGAACAGATGAACTGCTTTACTGGTGTACAGAACCAGAGGAACAGAGGAACAGCTTTACTGGTGTACAGAACCAGAGGAACAGAGGAACAGCTTTACTGATGTACATAACCTGAGGAACAGCTTTACTGATGTACACAACCAGAGGAACAGAGGCACAGCTTTACTCATGTACAGAACCAGAGGATCAGCTTTACTGATGTACAGAACCAGAGGAACAGCTTTACTGATGTACAGAATCAGAGGAACAGCTTTACTGATGTACAGAACCAGAGGAACAGAGGAACAGCTTCACTGGTGTACAGAACCAGAGGAACAGAGGAACAGCTTTACTGATGTACAGAACCAGAGGAACAGCTTTACTGATGTACAGAACCAGAGGAACAGAGGAACAGCTTTACTGGTGTACAGAACCAGAGGAACATATTTACTTGTGTACAGAACCAGAGGAACAGAGGAACAGCTTTACTGGAGTACAGAACCAGAGGACCAGCTTTACTGATGTACAGAACCAGAGGAACAGAGGAACAGCTTTACTGGTGTACAGAACCAGAGGAACAGAGGAACAGCTTTACTGGTGTACAGAACCAGAGGAACAGAGGAACAGCTTTACTGGTGTACAGAACCAGGTAAGCATATTTACTGGTGTACAGAACCAGAGGAACACAGCTTTACTGATGTACATAACCTGAGGAACAGCTTTACTGATGTACAGAACCAGAGGGACAGAGGAACAGCTTTACTGGTGTACAGAACCAGAGGAACATATTTACTGATGTACAGAACCAGAGGAACAGAGGAACAGCTTTACTGATGTACATAACCTGAGGAACAGCTTTACTGATGTACAGAACCAGAGGAACAGCTTTACAGATGTACAGAACCAGAGGAACAGCTTTACTGATGTACAGAACCAGAGGAACAGCTTTACTGATGTACAGAACCAGAGGATCAGAGGAACAGCTTTACTGATGTACAGAACCAGAGGAACAGCTTTACTGATGTACAGAACCAGAGGAACAGAGGCACAGCTTTACTCATGTACAGAACCAGAGGATCAGCTTTACTGATGTACAGAACCAGAGGAACAGAGGAACAGCTTTACTGGTGTACAGAACCAGAGGAACAGAGGAACAGCTTTACTGATGTACAGAACCAGAGGAACAGCTTTACTGATGTACAGAACCAGAGGAACAGAGGAACAGCTTTACTGATGTACAGAACCAGAGGACCAGCTTTACTGATTTACAGAAACAGAGGAACAGCTTTACTGATGTACAGAACCAGAGGACCAGCTTTACTGATGTACAGAACCAGAGGAACAGCTTTACTGATGTACAGAACCAGAGGAGCATATTTACTGGTGTACAGAACCAGAGGAACAGAGGAACAGCTTTACTGATGTACAGAACCAGAGGAACAGCTTTACTGGTGTACAGAACCAGAGGATCAGAGGAACAGCTTTACTGATGTACAGAACCAGAGGAACAGCTTTACTCATGTACAGAACCAGAGGTACAGCTTTACTCATGTACAGAACCAGAGGATCAGCTTTACTGATGTACAGAACCAGAGGACCAGAGGAACAGCTTTACTGGTGTACAGAACCAGAGGAACATATTTACTGGTGTACAGAACCAGAGGAACAGAGGAACAGCTTTACTGATGTACATAACCTGAGGAACAGCTTTACTGATGTACAGACCCAGAGGAACAGAGGAACAGCTTTACTGGTGTACAGAACCAGAGGAACATATTTACTGGTGTACAGAACCAGAGGAACAGAGGAACAGCTTTACTGATGTACAGAACCAGAGGAACAGCTTTACTGATGTACAGAACCAGAGGAACAGCTTTACTGATGTACAGAACCAGAGGAACAGAGGAACAGCTTCACTGGTGTACAGAACCAGAGGAACAGAGGAACAGCTTTACTGATGTACAGAACCAGAGGAACAGCTTTACTGATGTACAGAACCAGAGGAACATATTTACTTGTGTACAGAACCAGAGGAACAGAGGAACAGCTTTACTGGAGTACAGAACCAGAGGACCAGCTTTACTGATGTACAGAACCAGAGGAACAGAGGAACAGCTTTACTGGTGTACAGAACCAGAGGAACAGAGGAACAGCTTTACTGGTGTACAGAACCAGAGGAACAGAGGAACAGCTTTACTGGTGTACAGAACCAGGTGAGCATATTTACTGGTGTACAGAACCAGAGGAACAGCGGAACAGCTTTACTGATGTACATAACCTGAGGAACAGCTTTACTGATGTACAGAACCAGAGGGACAGAGGAACAGCTTTACTGGTGTACAGAACCAGAGGAACATATTTACTGATGTACAGAACCAGAGGAACAGAGGAACAGCTTTACTGATGTACAGAACCAGAGGAACAGCTTTACTGGTGTACAGAACCAGAGGAACAGAGGAACAGCTTTACTGATGTACAGAACAAGAGGAACAGATGAACAGCTTTACTGGTGTACAGAACCAGAGGAACAGAGGAACAGCTTTACTGGTGTACAGAACCAGAGGAACAGAGGAACAGCTTTACTGATGTACATAACCTGAGGAACAGCTTTACTGATGTACACAACCAGAGGAACAGAGGCACAGCTTTACTCATGTACAGAACCAGAGGATCAGCTTTACTGATGTACAGAACCAGAGGAACAGCTTTACTGATGTACAGAATCAGAGGAACAGCTTTACTGATGTACAGAACCAGAGGAACAGAGGAACAGCTTCACTGGTGTACAGAACCAGAGGAACAGAGGAACAGCTTTACTGATGTACAGAACCAGAGGAACAGCTTTACTGATGTACAGAACCAGAGGAACAGAGGAACAGCTTTACTGGTGTACAGAACCAAAGGAACATATTTACTTGTGTACAGAACCAGAGGAACAGAGGAACAGCTTTACTGGAGTACAGAACCAGAGGACCAGCTTTACTGATGTACAGAACCAGAGGAACAGAGGAACAGCTTTACTGGTGTACAGAACCAGAGGAACAGAGGAACAGCTTTACTGGTGTACAGAACCAGAGGAACAGAGGAACAGCTTTACTGGTGTACAGAACCAGGTAAGCATATTTACTGGTGTACAGAACCAGAGGAACACAGCTTTACTGATGTACATAACCTGAGGAACAGCTTTACTGATGTACAGAACCAGAGGGACAGAGGAACAGCTTTACTGGTGTACAGAACCAGAGGAACATATTTACTGATGTACAGAACCAGAGGAACAGAGGAACAGCTTTACTGATGTACATAACCTGAGGAACAGCTTTACTGATGTACAGAACCAGAGGAACAGCTTTACAGATGTACAGAACCAGAGGAACAGCTTTACTGATGTACAGAACCAGAGGAACAGCTTTACTGATGTACAGAACCAGAGGAACAGCTTTACTGATGTACAGAACCAGAGGAACAGAGGCACAGCTTTACTCATGTACAGAACCAGAGGATCAGCTTTACTGATGTACAGAACCAGAGGAACAGAGGAACAGCTTTACTGGTGTACAGAACCAGAGGAACAGAGGAACAGCTTTACTGATGTACAGAACCAGAGGAACAGCTTTACTGATGTACAGAACCAGAGGAACAGAGGAACAGCTTTACTGATGTACAGAACCAGAGGACCAGCTTTACTGATTTACAGAAACAGAGGAACAGCTTTACTGATGTACAGAACCAGAGGACCAGCTTTACTGATGTACAGAACCAGAGGAACAGCTTTACTGATGTACAGAACCAGAGGAGCATATTTACTGGTGTACAGAACCAGAGGAACAGAGGAACAGCTTTACTGATGTACAGAACCAGAGGAACAGCTTTACTGGTGTACAGAACCAGAGGATCAGAGGAACAGCTTTACTGATGTACAGAACCAGAGGAACAGCTTTACTCATGTACAGAACCAGAGGTACAGCTTTACTCATGTACAGAACCAGAGGATCAGCTTTACTGATGTACAGAACCAGAGGACCAGAGGAACAGCTTTACTGGTGTACAGAACCAGAGGAACATATTTACTGGTGTACAGAACCAGAGGAACAGAGGAACAGCTTTACTGATGTACATAACCTGAGGAACAGCTTTACTGATGTACAGACCCAGAGGAACAGAGGAACAGCTTTACTGGTGTACAGAACCAGAGGAACATATTTACTGGTGTACAGAACCAGAGGAACAGAGGAACAGCTTTACTGATGTACAGAACCAGAGGAACAGCTTTACTGATGTACAGAACCAGAGGAACAGCTTTACTGATGTACAGAACCAGAGGAACAGAGGAACAGCTTCACTGGTGTACAGAACCAGAGGAACAGAGGAACAGCTTTACTGATGTACAGAACCAGAGGAACAGCTTTACTGATGTACAGAACCAGAGGAACATATTTACTTGTGTACAGAACCAGAGGAACAGAGGAACAGCTTTACTGGAGTACAGAACCAGAGGACCAGCTTTACTGATGTACAGAACCAGAGGAACAGAGGAACAGCTTTACTGGTGTACAGAACCAGAGGAACAGAGGAACAGCTTTACTGGTGTACAGAACCAGAGGAACAGAGGAACAGCTTTACTGGTGTACAGAACCAGGTGAGCATATTTACTGGTGTACAGAACCAGAGGAACAGCGGAACAGCTTTACTGATGTACATAACCTGAGGAACAGCTTTACTGATGTACAGAACCAGAGGGACAGAGGAACAGCTTTACTGGTGTACAGAACCAGAGGAACATATTTACTGATGTACAGAACCAGAGGAACAGAGGAACAGCTTTACTGATGTACAGAACCAGAGGAACAGCTTTACTGGTGTACAGAACCAGAGGAACAGAGGAACAGCTTTACTGATGTACAGAACAAGAGGAACAGATGAACAGCTTTACTGGTGTACAGAACCAGAGGAACAGAGGAACAGCTTTACTGGTGTACAGAACCAGAGGAACAGAGGAACAGCTTTACTGATGTACATAACCTGAGGAACAGCTTTACTGATGTACACAACCAGAGGAACAGAGGCACAGCTTTACTCATGTACAGAACCAGAGGATCAGCTTTACTGATGTACAGACCCAGAGGAACAGCTTTACTGATGTACAGAATCAGAGGAACAGCTTTACTGATGTACAGAACCAGAGGAACAGAGGAACAGCTTCACTGGTGTACAGAACCAGAGGAACAGAGGAACAGCTTTACTGATGTACAGAACCAGAGGAACAGCTTTACTGATGTACAGAACCAGAGGAACAGAGGAACAGCTTTACTGGTGTACAGAACCAAAGGAACATATTTACTTGTGTACAGAACCAGAGGAACAGAGGAACAGCTTTACTGGAGTACAGAACCAGAGGACCAGCTTTACTGATGTACAGAACCAGAGGAACAGAGGAACAGCTTTACTGGTGTACAGAACCAGAGGAACAGAGGAACAGCTTTACTGGTGTACAGAACCAGAGGAACAGAGGAACAGCTTTACTGGTGTACAGAACCAGGTAAGCATATTTACTGGTGTACAGAACCAGAGGAACACAGCTTTACTGATGTACATAACCTGAGGAACAGCTTTACTGATGTACAGAACCAGAGGGACAGAGGAACAGCTTTACTGGTGTACAGAACCAGAGGAACATATTTACTGATGTACAGAACCAGAGGAACAGAGGAACAGCTTTACTGATGTACATAACCTGAGGAACAGCTTTACTGATGTACAGAACCAGAGGAACAGCTTTACAGATGTACAGAACCAGAGGAACAGCTTTACTGATGTACAGAACCAGAGGAACAGCTTTACTGATGTACAGAACCAGAGGAACAGAGGCACAGCTTTACTCATGTACAGAACCAGAGGATCAGCTTTACTGATGTACAGAACCAGAGGAACAGAGGAACAGCTTTACTGGTGTACAGAACCAGAGGAACAGAGGAACAGCTTTACTGATGTACAGAACCAGAGGAACAGCTTTACTGATGTACAGAACCAGAGGAACAGAGGAACAGCTTTACTGATGTACAGAACCAGAGGACCAGCTTTACTGATTTACAGAAACAGAGGAACAGCTTTACTGATGTACAGAACCAGAGGACCAGCTTTACTGATGTACAGAACCAGAGGAACAGCTTTACTGATGTACAGAACCAGAGGAGCATATTTACTGGTGTACAGAACCAGAGGAACAGAGGAACAGCTTTACTGATGTACAGAACCAGAGGAACAGCTTTACTGGTGTACAGAACCAGAGGATCAGAGGAACAGCTTTACTGATGTACAGAACCAGAGGAACAGCTTTACTCATGTACAGAACCAGAGGATCAGCTTTACTGATGTACAGAACCAGAGGACCAGAGGAACAGCTTTACTGGTGTACAGAACCAGAGGAACATATTTACTGGTGTACAGAACCAGAGGAACAGAGGAACAGCTTTACTGATGTACATAACCTGAGGAACAGCTTTACTGATGTACAGAACCAGAGGAACAGAGGAACAGCTTTACTGGTGTACAGAACCAGAGGAACATATTTACTGGTGTACAGAACCAGAGGAACAGAGGAACAGCTTTACTGATGTACAGAACCAGAGGAACAGCTTTACTGGTGTACAGAACCAGAGGAACAGCTTTACTGATGTACAGAACCAGAGGAACAGCTTTACTGGTGTACAGAACCAGAGGCACAGAGGAACAGCTTACTGATGTACAGAACCAGAGGAACAGCTTTAATGATATACAGAACCAGAGGAACAGCTTTACTGATGTACAGAACCAGAGGAACAGATGAACAGCTTTACTGATGTACAGAACCAGAGGAACATATTTACTGGTGTACAGAACCAGAGGAACAGAGGAACAGCTTTACTGGTGTACAGAACCAGAGGAACAGAGGAACAGCTTTACTGATGTACAGAACCAGAGGAACAGCTTTACTGATGTACAGAACCAGAGGATCAGCTTTACTGATGTACAGAACCAGAGGAACAGAGGAACAGCTTTACTGGTGTACAGAACCAGAGGAACAGAAGAACAGCTTTACTGATGTACATAACCTGAGGAACAGCTTTACTGATGTACACAACCAGAGGAACAGAGGCACAGCTTTACTCATGTACAGAACCAGAGGATCAGCTTTACTGATGTACAGAACCAGAGGAACAGCTTTACTGATGTACAGAATCAGAGGAACAGCTTTACTGATGTACAGAACCAGAGGAACAGAGGAACAGCTTCACTGGTGTACAGAACCAGAGGAACAGAGGAACAGCTTTACTGATGTACAGAACCAGAGGAACAGCTTTACTGATGTACAGAACCAGAGGATCAGAGGAACAGCTTTACTGATGTACAGAACCAGAGGAACAGAGGCACAGCTTTACTCATGTACAGAACCAGAGGCTCAGCTTTACTGATGTACAGAACCAGAGGAACAGAGGAACAGCTTTACTGGTGTACAGAACCAGAGGAACAGAGGAACAGCTTTACTGATGTACAGAACCAGAGGAACAGCTTTACTGATGTACAGAACCAGAGGAACAGAGGAACAGCTTTACTGATGTACAGAACCAGAGGACCAGCTTTACTGATTTACAGAAACAGAGGAACAGCTTTACTGATGTACAGAACCAGAGGACCAGCTTTACTGATGTACAGAACCAGAGGAACAGCTTTACTGATGTACAGAACCAGAGGAACAGATGAACAGCTTTACTGGTGTACAGAACCAGAGGAACATATTTACTGGTGTACAGAACCAGAGGAACAGAGGAACAGCTTTACTGATGTACATAACCTGAGGAACAGCTTTACTGATGTACAGAACCAGAGGAACAGAGGAACAGCTTTACTGGTGTACGGAACCAGAGGAACATATTTACTGGTGTACAGAACCAGAGGAACAGAGGTACAGCTTTACTGATGTACAGAACCAGAGGAACAGCTTTACTGGTGTACAGAACCAGAGGAACAGCTTTACTGATGTACAGAACCAGAGGATCAGCTTTACTGGTGTACAGAACCAGAGGAACAGAGGAACAGCTTTACTGATGTACAGAACCAGAGGAACAGCTTTACTGGTGTACAGAACCAGAGGATCAGAGGAACAGCTTTACTGATGTACAGAACCAGAGGAACAGCTTTACTGATGTACAGAACCAGAGGAACAGCTTTACTTATGTACAGAACCAGAGGATCAGCTTTACTGATGTGCAGAACCAGAGGACCAGAGGAACAGCTTTACTGGTGTACAGAACCAGAGGAACATATTTACTGGTGTACAGAACCAGAGGAACAGAGGAACAGCTTTACTGATGTACATAACCTGAGGAACAGCTTTACTGATGTACAGAACCAGAGGAACAGAGGAACAGCTTTACTGGTGTACAGAACCAGAGGAACATATTTACTGGTGTACAGAACCAGAGGAACAGAGGAACAGCTTTACTGATGTACAGAACCAGAGGAACAGCTTTACTGGTGTACAGAACCAGAGGAACAGCTTTACTGATGTACAGAACCAGAGGAACAGCTTTACTGGTGTACAGAACCAGAGGCACAGAGGAACAGCTTACTGATGTACAGAACCAG
>NC_034193.2:5151272-5168772 GCF_002021735.2 Oncorhynchus kisutch
TACATTAATCTACATACTATAGAAGTGCTATAGAATTATAGTATATAATGTTTTCTGGTTACATAGAATTATCTAGGTTAAATGCACTAATAATCTGCTCCTGTAACCTCACGCGCGGAAATGTGTTCGTGACCTTTGACATGTGTCTGTTATTTGACCCTTAACGACCTTTACTTTGTGTTTGTACTTCTTTTTCTTCCTTAGCACTTACAGAACCCTGCCAACTTCCAGACGGCAGCGACAGAGCTGCTGGACTGGTGCGGTGACCCCCGGGCCTTCCAACGACCCTTTGAGCAAAGCCTGATGGGATGTCTAACGGTAAGATATTAAACGCTAGCGCGGCTGCTGCCCTCTCGTCCCCGTGAGTGTGTGTGTGTCAGTCCTTGGTTCCAAAGGACAGTATGTGTGTGTGTGTGTGTGTGTGTGTGTGTGTGTGTGTGTGTGTGTGTGTGTGTGTGTGTGTGTGTGTGTGTGTGTGTGTGTGTGTGTGTGTGTGTGTGTGTGTGTGTGTGTGTGTGTGTAAAGTGTTGCCCTCTCCTCTGCATGATAACACCTCAAGGTTCAAGGACAGAGGAGCAGAGTTTAAACAACTGCAGCATTGTAACTCATTGGAACTCCATAGGGAAAAGACAGAGAGGAGGGAGGAAGGAGAGCACTAGCAGAGGTGGGGAAAAGTACCCAACTGTCCTACTTGAGTAAAAGTAAAGATACCTTAATAGAAAATGAGTGAAAGTCCACCAGTAAAATACTATTTGAGTGAAAATATTTATGTTACTAAAATATACGGGTCGGCAGGTAGTCTAGTGGTTAGAGTGTAGGGGCGGCAGGTAGTCTAGTGGTTAGAGTGTAGGGACGGCAGGTAGACTAGTGGTTAGAGTGTAGGGATGGCAGGTAGCCTAGTGGTTAGAGTGTAGGGACGGCAGGTAGACTAGTGGTTAGAGTGTAGGGACGGTAGGTAGCCTAGTGGTTAGAGTGTAGGGACGGCAGGTAGTCTAGTGGTTAGAGTGTAGGGACAGCAGGTAGCCTAGTGGTTAGAGTGTAGGGACGGCAGGTAGCCTAGTGGTTAGAGTGTAGAGGTGGCAGGTAGTCTAGTGGTTAGATTGTAGGGACGGCAGGTAGACTAGTGGTTAGAGTGTAGGGACAGCAGGTAGACTAGTGGTTAGAGTGTAGGGGTGGCAGGTAACCTAGTGGTTAGAGTGTAGGGACGGCAGGTAGCCTAGTGGTTAGAGTGTAGGGACGGCAGGTAGCCTAGTGGTTAGAGTGTAGGGACGGCAGGTAGACTAGTGGTTAGAGTGTAGGGACGGCAGGTAGCCTAGTGGTTAGAGTGTAGGGTCGGCAGGTAGTCTAGTGGTTAGAGTGTAGGGGTGGCAGGTAGTCTAGTGGTTAGAGTGTAGGGACGGCAGGTAGTCTAGTGGTTAGAGTGTAGGGTCGGCAGGTAGCCTAGTGGTTAGAGTGTAGGGTCGGCAGGTAGTCTAGTGGTTAGAGTGTAGGGACGGCAGTGTAGCCTAGTGGTTAGAGTGTAGGGACGGCAGGTAGCCTAGTGGTTAGAGTGTAGGGACGGCAGGTAGTCTAGTGGTTAGAGTGTAGGGACGGCAGGTAGCCTAGTGGTTAGAGTGTATGGTCGGCAGGTAGTCTAGTGGTTAGAGGGTAGGGTCGGCAGGTAGTCTAGTGGTTAGAGTGTAGGGTCGGCAGGTATTCTAGTGGTTAGAGTGTAGGGACGGCAGGTAGCCTAGTGGTTAGAGTGTAGGGTCGGCAGGTAGTCTAGTGGTTAGAGTGTAGGGTCGGCAGGTAGCCTAGTGGTTAGAGTGTAGGGATGGCAGGTAGCCTAGTGGTTGGAGTGTAGGGACGGCAGGTAGTCTAGTGGTTAGAGTGTAGGGACGGCAGGTAGTCTAGTGGTTAGAGTGTAGAGGTGGCAGGTAGTCTAGTGGTTAGAGTGTAGGGTCGGCAGGTAGCCTAGTGGTTAGAGTGTAGGGTCGGCAGGTAGTCTAGTGGTTAGAGTGTAGGGACGGCAGTGTAGCCTAGTGGTTAGAGTGTAGGGACGGCAGGTAGCCTAGTGGTTAGAGTGTAGGGACGGCAGGTAGTCTAGTGGTTAGAGTGTAGGGACGGCAGGTAGCCTAGTGGTTAGAGTGTATGGTCGGCAGGTAGTCTAGTGGTTAGAGGGTAGGGTCGGCAGGTAGTCTAGTGGTTAGAGTGTAGGGTCGGCAGGTAGTCTAGTGGTTAGATTGTAGGGACGGCAGGTAGCCTAGTGGTTAGAGTGTAGGGTCGGCAGGTAGTCTAGTGGTTAGAGTGTAGGGTCGGCAGGTAGTCTAGTGGTTAGAGTGTAGGGACGGCAGGTAGTCTAGTGGTTAGAGTGTAGGGTCGGCAGGTAGCCTAGTGGTTAGAGTGTAGGGTCGGCAGGTAGTCTAGTGGTTAGAGTGTAGGGACGGCAGTGTAGCCTAGTGGTTAGAGTGTAGGGACGGCAGGTAGCCTAGTGGTTAGAGTGTAGGGACGGCAGGTAGTCTAGTGGTTAGAGTGTAGGGACGGCAGGTAGCCTAGTGGTTAGAGTGTATGGTCGGCAGGTAGTCTAGTGGTTAGAGGGTAGGGTCGGCAGGTAGTCTAGTGGTTAGAGTGTAGGGTCGGCAGGTATTCTAGTGGTTAGAGTGTAGGGACGGCAGGTAGCCTAGTGGTTAGAGTGTAGGGTCGGCAGGTAGTCTAGTGGTTAGAGTGTAGGGTCGGCAGGTAGCCTAGTGGTTAGAGTGTAGGGATGGCAGGTAGCCTAGTGGTTGGAGTGTAGGGACGGCAGGTAGTCTAGTGGTTAGAGTGTAGGGACGGCAGGTAGTCTAGTGGTTAGAGTGTAGGGGTGGCAGGTAGTCTAGTGGTTAGAGTGTAGGGTCGGCAGGTAGTCTAGTGGTTAGAGTGTAGAGGTGGCAGGTAGTCTAGTGGTTAGAGTGTAGGGTCGGCAGGTAGCCTAGTGGTTAGAGTGTAGGGTCGGCAGGTAGTCTAGTGGTTAGAGTGTAGGGACGGCAGTGTAGCCTAGTGGTTAGAGTGTAGGGACGGCAGGTAGCCTAGTGGTTAGAGTGTAGGGACGGCAGGTAGTCTAGTGGTTAGAGTGTAGGGACGGCAGGTAGCCTAGTGGTTAGAGTGTATGGTCGGCAGGTAGTCTAGTGGTTAGAGGGTAGGGTCGGCAGGTAGTCTAGTGGTTAGAGTGTAGGGTCGGCAGGTAGTCTAGTGGTTAGATTGTAGGGACGGCAGGTAGCCTAGTGGTTAGAGTGTAGGGTCGGCAGGTAGTCTAGTGGTTAGAGTGTAGGGTCGGCAGGTAGTCTAGTGGTTAGAGAGTAGGGTCGGCAGGTAGTCTAGTGGTTAGAGTGTAGGGACGGCAGGTAGCCTAGTGGTTAGAGTGTAGGGATGGCAGGTAGCCTAGTGGTTGGAGTGTAGGGACGGCAGGTAGTCTAGTGGTTAGAGAGTAGGTTCGGCAGGTAGTCTAGTGGTTAGAGTGTTCTGTCGGCATGTAGCCTAGTTTTTAGAGCATTTGGACTAGTAACTGAAAGGTTGCTGGATTGAATCCCTGAACTGACAACGTAAAACATCTGTCGTTTTGCCCCGGGAACTCACTGTTCCCCGGTAGGCTGTCATTGTAAATACTTATTTGTTCTTAACTCACCTGCCTAGTTAAATGAAGGTAAAATAAAAAGTATCAAGAGTAAAAGTAAAAATATGAATAATTTGACATTTCTTATATTACGCAAAGGAAATGACCAGGGGTGTTCTCTTGATAAGTGGAGATGACCAGGGGTGTTCTCTTGATAAGTGGAGATGACCAGGGGTGTTCTCTTGATAAGTGGAGATGACCAGGGGTGTTCTCTTGATAAGTGGAGATGACCAGGGATGTTCTCTTGATAAGTGGAGATGACCACTGATGTGAGAATTAGACCATGTTCCTGTCCTGCTAAGCATTCAATATGGAACGAGTACTTTTGGGTGTCAGAAGAAATGTATGGAGTAAAAAGTACATTATTTTCTTTAGGAATGAAGTGAAGTAAAAGTGAAAGTTGTAAAAAAATGTCAATAGTAAAGTTAAGTACAGATAAACCCCCTTACAAGTATTTTTACGGAAGTACTTTGCACCACTGAATAATTTTGCACGCCCAATTTTTCAGTTTTTCATTTGTTAAAAAAGTTTGAAATATCCAATAAATGTCGTTCCACTTCTTGATTGTGTCCCACTTGTTGTTTCTTCACAAAAAAATACAGTTTTATATCTTTATGTTTGACTCCTGAAATGTGGCAAAAGGTCGCAAAGTTCAAGGGGGCCGAATACTTTCGCAAGGCACTGTATATATATATATATGTTTGTTTTCTCCCCAAATTCGATCTTATCTCATCGCTGCAACTCCCCATCCGGCTGGGAGAGGTCTGATGCTGAAACATGACCCGCCAAACCGCGCTCCTTAACACCCGCCCTCTTAACCCCGGAACCCGCACGAATGTGCCGAAGGAAAAGCCGTTGAACTGACGACCGATGTCAGCCTGCACGAACCCGGCCCGTCACAAGGAGTCGCTACAGCGCGGTGAGCTATGTAAAGCCCATCTGGCAAAAATCCTCCCCTAACCCGGACAACGCTGGGCCAATTGTTCACTGCCTTTATGGGACTCCTGATCACAGCCGGATGTGACACAGCCTGGAATCTGTGGTGACGCGATGCAGTGCCTTTGTCAGGCTGTGGGTAACTGGAATCATGGAATCAGGCGAGCAGGAGATGAGTGTAATAATGCAGTGCCTTTGTCAGGCTGTGGGTAACTGGAATCATGGAATCAGGCGAGCAGGAGATGAGTGTAATAATGCAGTGCCTTTGTCAGGCTGTGGGTAACTGGAATCATGGAATCAGGCGAGCAGGAGATGAGTGTAATAATGCAGTGCCTTTGTCAGGCTGTGGGTAACTGGAATCATGGAATCAGGCGAGCAGGAGATGATGTAATAATGCAGTGCCTTTGTCAGGCTGTGGGTAACTGGAATCATGGAATCAGGCGAGCAGGAGATGAGTGTAATAATGCAGTGCCTTTGTCAGGCTGTGGGTAACTGGAATCATGGAATCAGGCGAGCAGGAGATGATGTAATAATGCAGTGCCTTTGTCAGGCTGTGGGTAAATGGAATCATGGAATCAGGCGAGCAGGAGATGATGTAATAATGCAGTGCCTTTGTCAGGCTGTGGGTGACTGGAATCATGGAATCAGGCGAGCAGGAGATGATGTAATAATGCAGTGCCTTTGTCAGGCTGTGGGTAACTGGAATCATGGAATCAGGCGAGCAGGAGATGAGTGTAATAATGCAGTGCCTTTGTCAGGCTGTGGGTAACTGGAATCATGGAATCAGGCGAGCAGGAGATGATGTAATAATGCAGTGCCTTTGTCAGGCTGTGGGTAACTGGAATCATGGAATCAGGCGAGCAGGAGATGATGTAATAATGCAGTGCCTTTGTCAGGCTGTGGGTAACTGGAATCATGGAATCAGGCGAGCAGGAGATGATGTAATAATGCAGTGCCTTTGTCAGGCTGTGGGTAACTGGAATCATGGAATCAGGCGAGCAGGAGATGAGTGTAATAATGCAGTGCCTTTGTCAGGCTGTGGGTAACTGGAATCATGGAATCAGGCGAGCAGGAGATGAGTGTAATAATGCAGTGCCTTTGTCAGGCTGTGGGTAACTGGAATCATGGAATCAGGCGAGCAGGAGATGAGTGTAATAATGCAGTGCCTTTGTCAGGCTGTGGGTAACTGGAATCATGGAATCAGGCGAGCAGGAGATGATGTAATAATGCAGTGCCTTTGTCAGGCTGTGGGTAACTGGAATCATGGAATCAGGCGAGCAGGAGATGAGTGTAATAATGCAGTGCCTTTGTCAGGCTGTGGGTAACTGGAATCATGGAATCAGGCGAGCAGGAGATGATGTAATAATGCAGTGCCTTTGTCAGGCTGTGGGTAAATGGAATCATGGAATCAGGCGAGCAGGAGATGATGTAATAATGCAGTGCCTTTGTCAGGCTGTGGGTAACTGGAATCATGGAATCAGGCGAGCAGGAGATGATGTAATAATGCAGTGCCTTTGTCAGGCTGTGGGTAACTGGAATCATGGAATCAGGCGAGCAGGAGATGAGTGTAATAATGCAGTGCCTTTGTCAGGCTGTGGGTAACTGGAATCATGGAATCAGGCGAGCAGGAGATGATGTAATAATGCAGTGCCTTTGTCAGGCTGTGGGTAACTGGAATCATGGAATCAGGCGAGCAGGAGATGATGTAATAATGCAGTGCCTTTGTCAGGCTGTGGGTAACTGGAATCATGGAATCAGGCGAGCAGGAGATGATGTAATAATGCAGTGCCTTTGTCAGGCTGTGGGTAACTGGAATCATGGAATCAGGCGAGCAGGAGATGATGCAATAAGGTCATTTATTACACAAACAGCACCAGTATAAAACAAATAATAAAGGTGCGTGAAATTACCGGTCACTATTAATAACGGGTGTAATAACGGACCCGGCTAACAGCCAATCAGCAACGACCTGAACAATATATACAAACAATACCAGCCAATCAGCAACGACCTGAACAATATATACAAACAATACCAGCCAATCAGCAACGACCTGAACAATATATACAAACAATACCAGCCAATCAGCAACGACCTGAACAATATATACAAACAATACCAGCCAACCAGTAATGACCTGAACATTATATACAAACAATACCAGCCAACAACGACCTGAACATTATATACAAACAATACCAGCCAATCAGCAACGACCTGAACATTATATACAAACAATACCAGCCAACAACGACCTGAACAATATATACAAACAATACCAGCCAACAACGACCTGAACAATATATACAAACAATACCAGCCAACAACGACCTGAACAATATATACAAACAATACCAGCCAACCAGTAACGACCTGAACAATATATACAAACAATACCAGCAACAACGACCTGAACAATATATACAAACAATACCAGCCAACCAGTAACGACCTGAACAATATATACAAACAATACCAGCCAACCAGTAACGACCTGAACAATATATACAAACAATACCAGCCAACAACGACCTGAACAATATATACAAACAATACCAGCCAACAACGACCTGAACATTTTATACAAACAATACCAGCCAACCAGTAATGACCTGAACATTATATACAAACAATACCAGCCAACCAGTAATGACCTGAACAATATATACAAACAATACCAGCCAACAACGACCTGAACATTATATACAAACAATACCAGCCAACAACGACCTGAACAATATATACAAACAATACCAGCCAACCAGTAACGACCTGAACAATATATACAAACAATACCAGCCAACAACGACCTGAACAATATATACAAACAATACCAGCCAACAACGACCTGAACATTATATACAAACAATACCAGCCAACAAGGACCTGAACATTATATACAAACAATACCAGCCAACAACGACCTGAACAATATATACAAACAATACCAGCCAACAACGACCTGAACAATATATACAAACAATACCAGCCAACAACGACCTGAACATTATATACAAACACGCACACCAACATGGGGAAAACAGAGGGTTAAATAATGAACATGTAATTGGGGAATAGAAACCAGGTGTGTCGAAAACAAAGACAAAACAAATGGAAAATGAAAAGTGGATCGGCGATGGCTAGAAAGCCGGTGGGGTCGACCGTCGAACGCTGCTCAAGACTTCGGTGGACCCCTGTGATCTTTATTTTTTTACCAGAGAAGATATATTGAGACATATGTCTCTTTTTCAAATGTGCCTTTTACGGAAGAGTGGCCAGAAAAAGCCATTGCTAAAAGAAAAAAAATAAGCAAACGCAAACGTTTGGTGTTCGCCAAAGGGCATGTGGGAGACTCTCCAAACATACGGAAGTCTGATCAGATGAGACTTGATCAAAATTGAGCTTTTTGCCATCAAGGAAAACGCTATGTCTGTCACAAACCCAACACCTCTCATCACCCCGAGAAAGCATCCCACAGTGAAGCATGGTGGTGGCAGCATCATGCTGTGGGGATGTTTTTCTTCAGCAGGGACTGGGAAACTGGTCAGAATTGAAGGAATGATGGATGGTGCTAAATACAGGGACATTCTTGAGGGAAACCTGTTTCAGTCTTCCAGAGATGTGAGACAATGACCCTAAGCATACTGCTAAAGCAACACTCAAGTGGTTTAAGGGGAAACATTTAAATGTCTTGGAATGGCCTAGTCAAAGCCCAGACCTCAATCCAATTGAGAATGTGTGGTATATGTCACGTTCGGACCTTAGTTCCTTTGTTTTGTCTTTGTTTTAGTATGGTCAGGGCGTGAGTTGGGGTGGGCAGTCTATGTTTGTTTTTCTATGTTGGTTTTTGTGTTCGGCCTAGTATGGTTCTCAATCAGAGGCAGGTGTTGTTAGTTGTCTCTGATTGAGAATCATACTTAGGGAGCCTTTTTCCACCTGAGTTTGGTGGGTGTTTATTTCCTGTTTAGTGTTTGTCATTCACCTTACGGGACTGTCCATTTGTTGCTTATTGTTTTCGTTCAGTGTTAATTTTTCTTCATTAAATTATGGACACTTACTACGCTGTGTTTTGGTCCTCCGATCCTTCTCGCTACTCCTCCTCAGAAGAGGAGGACGAGATCCTTTACAGTATGACTTAAAGATTGCTGTACACCAGCTGGAACCCATCCAACTTGAAGGAGCTGTAGCAGTTTTGCTTTGAAGAATGGGCAAAAATCCCAGTGGCTAGATGTGCCAAGCTTATAGAGACATACCCCAAGAGACTTGCAGCTGTTATTTCTGCAAAAGGTGGCTCTACAAAGTATTGACTTTGTGGGGGTGAGTAGTTATGCACACTCATGTTTTCTGTTATTTTTTCGTCTTATTTCTTTATTTATTTCTTGTTTGTTCCACAATAAAAAAGATTTAGCATCTTCAAAATGGTAGGCATATTGTGTAAATCAAATGATACAACCCCCCCCCAGGTTAATTCCAGGTTGTAAGGCAACAAAATAGGACAAATGCCAAGGGGGTGAATACTTTCACAAGGCACTGTACATTATATTTTCTGTACTTGTGAAATTATTGTTTATTTATTTTTTAATACATTTGGCAAAATGATCTAAAAATATTTTACTTTGTCATTATGTTTTTTTTTTCTTTTCAAGTTCTTTCTTTCGTCAGTCATTTGTGTCAGGGCAGGGCATGTTGAGTGTCCTTCTCTATAAGAGTGCTGAAAGTCTGTTTATTTGTTTACAGAAAAATGGCATTGTATTTGGTCAAACACATTTTTTTTTTTCAAACAGTTTGCTAAGAGCTGGCAGCAAGCTGATAGGTCTGCTGTTAGAAGCAGTTAAGGCCGCTTTAACACTCTTGGGTAGTGGAATGACTTTGGCTTCCCTCCAGGCCTGAGGTCCAAGACTTTCCTCCAGGCTCAGATTAAAGATATGACAGATAGGAATGGCTATAGAGTCAGCTACCATCCTCAGTAGGAGTGGCTATAGAGTCAGCTACCATCCTCAGTAGGAGTGGCTATAGAGTCAGCTACCATCCTCAGTAGGAGTGGCTATAGAGTCAGCTACCATCCTCAGTAGGAGTGGCTATAGAGTCAGCTACCATCCTCAGTAGGAGTGGCTATAGAGTCAGCTACCATCCTCAGTAGGAGTGGCTATAGAGTCAGCTACCATCCTCAGTAGGAGTGGCTATAGAGTCAGCTACCATCCTCAGTAGGAGTGGCTATAGAGTCAGCTACCATCCTCAGTAGGAGTGGCTATAGAGTCAGCTACCATCCTCAGTAGGAGTGGCTATAGAGTCAGCTACCATCCTCAGTAGGAGTGGCTATAGAGTCAGCTACCATCCTCAGTAGGAGTGGCTATAGAGTCAGCTACCATCCTCAGTAGGAGTGGCTATAGAGTCAGCTACCATCCTCAGTAGGAGTGGCTATAGAGTCAGTAGGAGTCAGTAGGAGTGGCTATAGAGTCAGCTACCATCCTCTGTAGCTATCAATGCCAAGAGGTTTGTCATTACTGATCGATAACAATAATTTCTCCACCTCTCTCACACAAATGTTATAAAATTCAAACGCACAATACTTTTTTTTGTCATTATATGCATGATTACAATGGCTCACTGTTCGTTGTTGGAATTTCTAAGTTTGCCCACTTTGCCAATGAAGTAATCTATCATGACGCAAGATGAGACCCAGATGCAAACACAGGAGGCAGATGGTTGGAGTCTTAGAATATTTATTAATCCAATAGGGATTAATCACCCTGAGAAGAGAGTGGTCATGGACAGGCAAAAGGATCAAAACAAGTTCAGAGTCCAAAAGGTACCGAAGGACAGGCAGAATCAAGGTCAGGACAGGCAGGATGATCAGGCAGGATGATCAGGCAGGATGATCAGGCAGGATGATCAGGCAGGATGATCAGACAGGATGATCAGGCAGGATGATCAGGCAGGATGATCAGGCAGGATGATCAGGCAGGCGGGAAAGTAGTCCAGAGACAGGCAGGCGTCAAAACCAGGTAAACTATCAAAAAAGAAAATATCAAAAGGACTGAAAGAACACGCTGGTTGATTTGTACATACAAGACAAACTGTCACAGAGAGACAGGAAACACAGGGATAAATACACTGGTAGAGAGAGACAGGAAACACAGGGATAAATACACTGGTAGAGAGAGACAGGAAACACAGGGATAAATACACTTGTACAGAGAGACAGGAAACACAGGGATAAATACACTGGGGAAAATAAGCGACACCTGGAGGGGGTGGAGACAATAATGAGGACAGGTGAAAAAGATCAGGGCGTGACATAATCATGATCCACAATAGTATTGAAGACATCTTCAAAAAGACTAAATGCTAAATCAAGTTCGGTTAAAGCTGAAATATACATTTGTCACCTTACTGTTGCAGTAAATATTCAGAATATCTTTCTGAGATAATCTTTGTCTGTACATTTCCGGGGCGGCAGGGTAGCCTAGTGGTTAGAGCGTTGGACTAGATGCAAGGTTGCAAGTTCAAACCCCCGAGCTGACAAGGTACAAATCTGTCGTTCTGCCCCTGAACAGGCAGTTAACCCAGTGTTCCTAGGCCGTCATTGAAAATAAGAATTTGTTCTTAACTGACTTGCCTAGTTAAATAAAGGTACATCTAAAAAATTAAAATAAAAACATATGTTATTAGAATAGTCTTATATTCCACACATTCATTTTTTTTTGAAAATGTTAAATTTATACCCCAATTTTTGTGTATTTCAAGACAATGTAAATAGTGGGTCAATTTGAGAATTCGTTGAGAGATGTCAGCATTTTCTTTTTATTGTATTTAATTTGTCCTTAATTTAACTAGGCAAGTCAGTTAAGAACACATTATTATTTACAATGATTGCCAAACCTAGAAGACGCTGGGCCAATTGTGCGCCGCCCTATGTGACTCCCAATCACGGCCGGTTGTGATACAGCCTGGATTCGAACCAGGGTGTCTGTAGTCTTGCCTCTAGCACTGAGATGCAGTGCCTTAGACCGCTGCGCCACTCAGGAGTGTATTGACAATAGAAAATAATAGATTGGTTACATAGACAGAGACCGTGTTTAAACCACAAAGCAACCAATGCTCTTAAAGTAAGACGCTCTGAGCCTTCTTATCCCTTTTAAGAGTATTAGGAGCATTTGGCCATTTATTTAATTCAATCGTATCCTCTAAATGTTAGAGCAAATATGCAGAAGGTCTTCTCTTCTTTGCTTCGCAAAGATTGTAATCTATTGTACCTCGTCTAATGTGTGTAATGTACCCTTTGGCAAAGCCAGGGAAATGTTTACACTAGTTGGAAAAGATAATATATAGACACTGTGGGGGTTTGTCTACAAGCCTAAATCATCAAGGATATCTTTAGCCTGAAATCCAGTCTGTTTGTGCTAACCTTCCACTCCTGTTACTATGTGTAATTTGACAAGAGTGGCAAGGAGTGGAATGATAGCTAAACAAACTGTCACCCAGGCTAAAGATATCCTACTGGAAACCAAAATGATTTAGGCTTGTAGACAAACCTCCTCGCTGAAGTCAAATAGTCAACGTACATGTTGTCCAATTACACGTTCATTCTCCTCCTGTCAGTAGGTACCTTGACATAGTTCCTAACCCTCAGATAACTGGGAGTTTAGAATTACATAATGTCTTTCTTCCTAACTGGGAGTGTAGATTTACATAATGCCTTTCTTCTTAACTGGGAGTTTATATTTAGAAAAAATTCAGAACAAAAGTTGTAGACCTCCACAAGTCCCGTTCATCCTTGGGAGTAATTTCAAAACGCCTGTTTTTCAAAGTTTGAATTTTTTTTATACACGCTCAGGCATCTCCTCCCTGAGCGGTATGATGGCTGCGTGGTCCCATGGTGTTTATACTTGCGTACTATTGTTTGTACATTTGAACGTGGTACCTTCAGGCGTTTTCACTCACTGCGTCTTTGCTTGACATCCTGGGAAAATCTAAAGAAATAAGCCAAGACCTCAGAAAATAGTACCCAAGTGTAAACACCATGGGACCACGCAGCCGTCATACCGCTCAGGGAGGAGACGCGTTCTGTCTCCTAGAGATGAACGTACTTTGGTGCGAAAAGTGCAAATCAATCCCAGAACAACAGCAAAGGACCTTGTGAAGATGCTGGAAGAAACCGGTACA
This sequence comes from Oncorhynchus kisutch, assembly GCF_002021735.2. NCBI lineage: Eukaryota > Metazoa > Chordata > Actinopteri > Salmoniformes > Salmonidae > Oncorhynchus > Oncorhynchus kisutch. Next base: position 5,164,003 of record NC_034193.2, read on the forward strand.
AAAGTATCTATATCCACAGTAAAACGAGTCCTATATCGGCATAACCTGAAAGGCCGCTCAGCAAGGAAGAAGCCACTGCTCCAAAAACCGCAATAAAAAAGCCAGACTACGGTTTGCATCTGCACATGGGGACAGATTGTACTTTTTGGAGAAATGTCCTCTGGTCTGATGAAACAAAAATACAACTGTTTGACCATAATGACCATCGTTATGTTTGGAGGAAAAAGGGGGAGGCTTCCGAGCCGAAGAACACCATCCCCACCGTGAAGCACGGGGGTGGCAGCATCATGTTGTGGGGGTGCTTTGCTGCAGGAGGGACTGGTGTACTTCATAAAATAGATGACATCATGAGGAGGAAAATTACGTGGATATATTGAAGCAACATCTCAAGACATCAGTCAGGAAGTAAAAGCTTGGTCGCAAATGGGTCTTCCAAATGGACAATGACTCCAAGCATACCTCCAAAGTTGTGGCAAAATGGCTTAAGGACAACAAGTCGAGGTATTGGAGTGGCCATCACAAAGCCATATGACCTCAAACCTATAGAAAATTTGTGGGCAGAACTGAAAAAGTGTGTACAAACCTGACTCAGTTACACCAGCTCTGTCAGGAGGAATGGGCCAAAATTCACCCAACTTATTGTGGGAAGCTTGTGGAAGGCTACCCGAAATGTTTGACCCAAATTAAACAATTTTAAAGGCAATGCTACCAAATACTAATTTAGTGTATGTAAACTTCTGACCCCCTGGGAATGTGATGAAAGAAATAAAAACTGAAATAAATCATTCTCTCTACTATTATTATGACATTTTACATTCTTAAAATAAAGTGGTGAACCTTACTGACCTAAGACAAGGCATTTTTTTACTAGCATTAAATGTCAGCAATTGTGAAAACCTGAGATTAAATGTATTTGGCTAAGGTGTGTGTAAATCTCCGACTGTAGAGTTTAGGATTATATTTAGGACATAAGAACCTAGCTTGAAGGTATCCTTTCCTGCTGTTACCAGGGATTATTCAGCTGGCTGTTGGTGTGATCAGTTTAATGAGCAGCAGGTGTCTTTTCCTCCCAATCTGTGGCTTGCAGTGAACATCTCCAGGCTTTTCCAGAGCTCGAAGGGAAACTGTCATTTTAGTTAATAGGCAGTATTGTGAAGCAGAGTAGACTTTAGTATGTAGGTCCTGGTGAAACGTAGGGCACTATGAAGGGAATAGGGTGCCATTTGGGAGGTATTCTAAGTACTTGCCACACCTAAGAGAGCCTCACATAGCTCTTGATGTGGTCGAGAAATAACGACCTACTGCACCCTACTGTAGTCTACTGGACTCTACTGTGGTCTACTGTACCCTACTGTACCCTATTGTTGCCTACTCTACCATACTGTAGTCTACTGCACACTACTGTACCCTACTGTAGTCTACTGCACCCTACTGCACCCTACTGTAGTCTACTGTACCCTACTCCACCCTACTGCAGTCTACTGTACCCTACTGTACCCTACTGTAGTCTACTGTACCCTACTCCACCCTACTGCAGTCTACTGTACCCTACTCCACCCTACTGTGCCCTACTCCACCCTACTGCAGTCTACTGTACCCTACTCCACCCTACTGCAGTCTACTGTACCCTACTGTAGTCTACTGTAGTCTACTGTACCCTACTGTAGTCTACTGTACCCTACTCCACCCTACTGCAGTCTACTGTACCCTACTCCACCCCACTGTGCCCTAATCCACCCTACTGCAGTCTACTGTACCCTACTGTAGTCTACTGTACCCTACTGTAGTCTACTGTACCTTACTCCACCCTACTCCACCCTATTGCAGTCTACTGTACTCTACTGTAGTCTACTGTACCCTACTCTACCCTCCTGTACCATACTCCACCCTACTGTGCCCCTACTCCACCCTACCGTGCCCTACTCTACCCTCCTGTATCCTACTCCACCCTACTGTGCCCTACTCCACCCTACTCTACCCTCCTGTACCCTACTCCACCCTACTCTACCCTCTTGTACCCTACTCCACCCTACTATACCCTCCTGTAGTGTAGTGTACCCTACTGTAGTCTACTGTACCCTAATGTAGTGTAGTGTACCCTACTGTACCCTACTCCACCTTACTGTTTTCTACTGTACCCTACTGTACCCTACTGTAGTCTACTCAACCCTACTGTAGTCTACTGTACCCTACTGTAGTGTACTGTACCCTACTCCACCCCACTGTGCCCAACTCCACCCCACTGTGCCCTGCACCACCCTACTCTACCCTCCTGTGCCCTACTCCACCCTACTCTACCCGCCTGTGCCCTACTCCACCCTACTCTACCCTCCTGTACCCTACTCCACCCAACTCTATCCTCCTGTACCCTACTGTAGTCTACTGTACCCTACTGCACCCTACTGTAGTCCACTGTAGTCTACTGTACCCTACTGTAACCTACTGTAGTCTACTGTACCCTACTGTAGTCTACTGTACCCTACTGTAGTCTACTGTTGTCCACTGTACCCTACTGTAGTCTACTGTACCCTACTGTAGTCTACTGTAGTCCACTGTACCCTACTGTAGTCTACTGTACCATACTGTACCCCACTGTAGTCTACTGTAGTCCACTGTACCCTACTGTAGTCTACTGTAGTCTACTGTACCCAACTGTAGTCTACTGTACCCTACTGTAGTCTACTGTAGTCTACTGTACCCTACTGTAGTCTACTGTAGTCCACTGTACCCTACTATACCCAACTGTAGTCTAATGTAGCATACTGTAGTCTACTGTAGTCTACTGTAGTCCACTGTACCCTACTGTACCCTTCTGTAGTCTACTGTACCCTACTGTAGTATACTGTAGTCTACTGTACCCTACTGTAGTCTACTGTACCCTACTGTACCCAACTGTAGTCTACTGTACCCTACTGTAGTCTACTGTAGTCTACTGTACCCTACTGTAGTCTACTGTACCCTAGTGTACCCAACTGTAGTCTACTGTACCCTACTTTAGTCTACTGTAGTCTACTGTGCCCTACTGTAGTCTACTGTACCCTACTGTACCCTACTGTAGTCTACTGTACCCTACTGAGGTCTACTGTACCCTACTGTACCCAACTGTAGTCGACTCCACCCTACTGTAGTCTACTGTAGTCTACTGTACCCTACTGTAGTCTACTGTACCCTACTGCACCCTACTGTAGTCTACTGTACCCTACTGTAGTCTACTGTACCCTACTGTACCCTACTGTAGTTTACTGTACCCTACTGTAGTCTACTGTACCCTACTGTAGTCTACTGTACCCTACTGTATTCTACTGTACCCTACTGTACCCAACTGTACCCTACTGTAGTCTACTGTACCCTACTGTAGTCTACTGCACCCTACTGTACCCTACTGTAGTCTACTGTACCCTACTGTAGTCTACTGTACCCTACTGTAGTCTACTGTACCCTACTGTAGTCTACTGTAGTCCACTGTACCCTACTGTAGTCTACTGTACCCTACTGTACCCAACTGTAGTCTACTGTACCCTATTGTAGTCTACTGTAGTCTACTGTACCCTACTGTAGTCTACTGTACCCTACTGTAGTCTACTGTAGTCTACTCTACCCTACTGTAGTCTACTGTAGTCTACTGTACCCTACTGTAGTCTACTGTACCCTAATGTACCCTACTGTACCCTACTGTAGTCTACTGTAGTCTACTGTACCCTACTGTAGTCTACTGTACCCTACTGTACCCTACTGTAGTCTACTGTAACCTACTGTACCCAACTGTACCCTACTGTAGTATACTGTACCCTACTGTAGTCTACTGTACCCTACTGTACCCAACTGCACCCTACTGTAGTATACTGTACCCAACTGTACCCTACTGTAGTATACTGTACCCTACTGTAGTCTACTGTACCCTACTGTACCCAACTGTACCCTACTGTAGTCTACTGTACCCTACTGTAGTCTACTGTACCCTACTGTAGTATACTGTACCCTACTGTAGTCTACTGTACCCTACTGTACCCAACTGTACCCTACTGTAGTATACTGTACCCAACTGTACCCTACTGTAGTATACTGTACCCTACTGTAGTCTACTGTACCCTACTGTAGTCTACTGTAGTCTACTGTACCCAACTGTACCCTACTGTAGTATACTGTACCCTACTGTACCCAACTGTACCCTACTGTAGTCTACTGTACCCACCCAGTTTACAGTACTAACAGAGGTAGAGGGTGGAGGCACCAGTCAGTGGTTAGTTAAACAGTAAGCTCTTTATTCACATCCTAAACACACTCATATATTTCCTTGAGGAGTTACCTACTATTGGTAAGTACTATTAGACTGTATGTGTTTCCCAAATAACACGCAGCAGTAGATCTATATCTATCTATATCTAGATCTATAGCAGTAGATCTATATCTATCTATATCTATAGCAGTAGATCTATATCTATCTAGATCTAGATCTATAGCAGTAGATCTATATCTATCTATATCTAGATCTATAGCAGTAGATCTATATCGATCTATAGCAGTAGATCTTTATCTATCTATATCTAGATCTATAGCAGTAGATCTATATCGATCTAGATCTAGATCTATAGCAGTAGATCTATATCTATCTATATCTAGATCTATAGCAGTAGATCTATATCTATCTATATCTAGATCTATAGCAGTAGATCTATATCTATCTATATCTAGATCTATAGCAGTAGATCTATATCTATCTATATCTAGATCTATAGCAGTAGATCTATATCTAAATGTAGATTGCTGCTA
>NC_034193.2:5173772-5181272 GCF_002021735.2 Oncorhynchus kisutch
ACCATTAACAACAACTACAACAACAATAATAATAGTAGTAGTGGACATGGGATACCATTAACAACAACTACAACAACAATAATAATAGTAGTAGTGGACATGGATTACCATTAACAACAACTACACAGCAATAATAATAGTAGTAGTGGACATGGGATTACCCATTAACAACAACTACAACAACAATTAATAATAGTAGTAGTGGACATGGGATTACCATTAACAACAACTACAACAACAATAATAATAGTAGTAGTGGACATGGGATTACCATTAACAACAACTACAACAGCAATAATAATAGTTAGTAGTGGACATGGGATTACCATTAACAACAACTACAACAGCAATAATAATAGTAGTAGTTGGACATGGGATTACCATTAACAACAACTACAACAACAATAATAATAGTAGTAGTGGACATGGGATTACCATTAACAACAACTACAACAACAATAATAATAGTAGTAGTGGACATGGGATTACCATTAACAACAACCTACAACAACAATAATAAGTAGTAGTGACATGGGATTACCATTAACAACAACTACAACAGCATAATAATAGTAGTAGTGGACATGGGCTTACCATTAACAACAACTACAACAGCAATAATAATAGTAGTAGTGGACATGGGATTACCATTAACAACAACTACAACAACAATAATAATAGTAGTAGTGGACATGGGATTACCATTAACAACAACTACAACAACAATAATAATAGTAGTAGTGGACATGGGATTACCATTAACCAACAACTACAACAACAATAATAATAGTAGTAGTGGACATGGGATTACCATTAACAACAACTACAACAACAATAATAATAGTAGTAGTGGACATGGGATTACCATTAACAACAACTACAACAACAATAATAATAGTAGTAGTGGACATGGGATTACCATAACAACAACACAACAACAATAATAATAGTAGTAGTGGACATGGGATTACCATTAACAACAACTACAACAGCAATAATAATAGTAGTAGTGGACATGGGATTACCATTAACAACAACTACAACAACAATAATAATAGTAGTAGTGGACATGGGATTACCATTAACAACAACTACAACAACAATAATAATAGTAGTAGTGGACATGGGATTACCATTAACAACAACTACAACAACAATAATAATAGTAGTAGTGGACATGGGATTACCATTAACAACAACTACAACAGCAATAATAATAGTAGTAGTGGACATGGGATTACCATTAACAACAACTACAACAACAATAATAATAGTAGTAGTGGACATGGGATTACCATTAACACAACTACAACAGCAATAATAATAGTAGTAGTGGAATGGGATTACCATTAACAACAACTACAACAACAATAATAATAGTAGTAGTGGACATGGGATTACCATTAACAACAACTACAACAACAATAATAATAGTAGTAGTGGACATGGGATTACCATTAACAACAACTACAACACAATAATAATAGTAGTAGTGGACATGGGATTACCATTAACAACAACTACAACAACAATAATAATAGTAGTAGTGGACATGGGATTACCAGTAACAACAACTACAAACAACAATAATAATAGTAGTAGTGGACATGGGATTACCAGTAACAACAACTACAACAACAATAATAATAGTAGTAGTGGACATGGGATTACCATTAACAACAACTACAACAGCAATAATAATAGTAGTAGTGGACATGGGATTACCATTAACAACAACTACAACAACAATAATAATAGTAGTAGTGGACATGGGATTACCATTAACAACAACTACAACAGCAATAATAATAGTAGTAGTGGACATGGGATTACCATTAACAACAACTACAACAACAATAATAATAGTAGTAGTGGACATGGGATTACCATTAACAACAACTACAACAGCAATAATAATAGTAGTAGTGGACATGGGATTACCATTAACAACAACTACAACAACAATATTAATAGTAGTAGTGGACATGGGATTACCATTAACAACAACTACAACAGCAATAATAATAGTAGTAGTGGACATGGGATACCATTAACAACAACTACAACAGCAATAATAATAGTAGTGGTGGACATGGGATTACCATTAACAACAACTACAACAGCAATAATAATAGTAGTAGTGGACATGGGATTACCATTAACAACAACTACAACAGCAATAATAATAGTAGTGGTGGACATGGGATTACCATTAACAACAACTACAACAGCAATAATAATAGTAGTAGTGGACATGGGATTACCATTAACAACAACTACAACAGCAATAATAATAGTAGTAGTGGACATGGGATTACCATTAACAACAACTACAACAGCAATAATAATAGTAGTAGTGGACATGGGATTACCATTAACAACAACTACAACAACAATAATAATAGTAGTAGTGGACATGGGATTACCATTAACAACAACTACCACAGCAATAATAATAGTAGTAGTGGACATGGGATACCATTAACAACAACTACAACAGCAATAATAATCGTAGTAGTGGACATGGGATATACCATTAACAACAACTACAACAACAATAATAATAGTAGTAGTGGACATGGATTACCATAACAACAACTACAACAGCAATAATAATAGTAGTAGTGGACATGGGATTACATTAACAACAACTACAACAACCAATAATAATAGTAGTAGTGGGACATGGGATTACCATTAACAACAACTACAACAAACAATAATAATAGTAGTAGTGGACATGGGATTACCATTAACAACAACTACAACAACACTAATAATAGTAGTAGTGACATGGATGATTACCATTAACAACAACTACAACAGCAATAATAATAGTCGTAGTGGACATGGGATACCCTTAACAACAACTACAACAACATAATAATAGTAGTAGTGGACATGGGATTACCATTAACAACAACTACAACAACAATAATATAGTAGTAGTGGACATGGGATTACCATTAACAACAACTACAACAGCAATAATAATAGTAGTAGTGGACATGGGATTACCATTAACAACAACTACAACAGCAATAATAATAGTAGTAGTGGACATGGGATTACCATTAACAACAACTACAACAACAATAATAATAGTAGTAGTGGACATGGGATTACCATTAACAACAACTACAACAACAATAATAATAGTAGTAGTGGACATGGGATTACCATTAACAACAACTACAACAACAATAATAATAGTAGTAGTGGACATGGGATTACCATTAACAACAACTACAACAGCAATAATAATAGTAGTAGTGGACATGGGATTACCATTAACAACAACTACAACAGCAATAATAATAGTAGTAGTGGACATGGGATTACCATTAACCAACAACTACAACAACAATAATAATAGTAGTAGTGGAACATGGGATTACCATTAACAACAACTACAACAACAATAATAATAGTAGTAGTGGACATGGGATTACCATTAACAACAACTACAACAACAATAATAATAGTAGTAGTGGACATGGGATTACCATTAACAACAACTACAACAACAATAATAATAGTAGTAGTGGACATGGGATTACCATTAACAACAACTACAACAACAATAATAATAGTAGTAGTGGACATGGGATTACCATTAACAACAACTACAACAACAATAATAATAGTAGTAGTGGACATGGGATTACCATTAACAACAACTACAACAGCAATAATAATAGTAGTAGTGGACATGGGATTACCATTAACAACAACTACAACAACAATAATAATAGTAGTAGTGGACATGGGATTACCATTAACAACAACTACAACAACAATAATAATAGTAGTAGTGGACATGGGATTACCATTAACAACAACTACAACAACAATAATAATAGTAGTAGTGGACATGGGATTACCATTAACAACAACTACAACAGCAATAATAATAGTAGTAGTGGACATGGGATTACCATTAACAACAACTACAACAACAATAATAATAGTAGTAGTGGACATGGGATTACCATTAACAACAACTACAACAGCCAATAATAATAGTGTAGTGGACATGGATTACCATTACAACAACTACAACAACAATAATAATAGTAGTAGTGGACATGGGATTACCATTAACAACAACTACAACAACAATAATAATAGTAGTAGTGGACATGGGATTACCATTAACAACAACTACAACAACAATAATAATAGTAGTAGTGGACATGGGATTACCATTAACAACAACTACAACAACAATAATAATAGTAGTAGTGGACATGGGATTACCAGTAACAACAACTACAACAACAATAATAATAGTAGTAGTGGACATGGGATTACCAGTAACAACAACTACAACAACAATAATAATAGTAGTAGTGGACATGGGATTACCATTAACAACAACTACAACAGCAATAATAATAGTAGTAGTGGACATGGGATTACCATTAACAACAACTACAACAACAATAATAATAGTAGTAGTGGACATGGGATTACCATTAACAACAACTACAACAGCAATAATAATAGTAGTAGTGGACATGGGATTACCATTAACAACAACTACAACAACAATAATAATAGTAGTACTGGACATGGGATTACCATTAACAACAACTACAACAACAATATTGATGAGAACAACAATAGATTAAAGCAATGGTAGTAGACCAGTGTCAACATGACTGAGAAGACACATGACCTGGTAGTAGACCAGTGTCAACATGACTGAGAAGACACATGACCTGGTAGTAGAGCAGCGTCAACATGACTGAGAAGACACATGACCTGGTAGTAGACCAGTGTCAACATGACTGAGAAGACACATGACCTGGTAGTAGACCAGTGTCAACATGACTGAGAAGACACATGACCTGGTAGTAGACCAGTGTCAACATGACTGAGAAGACACATGACCTGGTAGTAGACCAGTGTCAACATGACTGAGAAGACACATGACCTGGTAGTAGACCAGTGTCAACATGACTGAGAAGACACATGACGTGGTAGTAGACCAGTGTCAACATGACTGAGAACACACATGACGTGGTAGTAGACCAGTTGTCAACATGACTGAGAAGACACATGACCTGGTAGTAGACCAGTGTCAACATGACTGAGGAGACACATGACCTGGTAGTAGACCAGTGTCAACATTGACTGAGAAGACACATGACCTGGTAGTAGACCAGTGTCAACATGACTGAGAAGACACATGACCTGGTAGTGGACCAGTGTCAACATAACTGAGAAGACACATGACCTGGTAGTAGACCAGTATCAACATGACTGAGAAGACACATGACCTGGTAGTAGACCAGTGTCAACATGACTGAGAAGACACATGACCTGGTAGTAGACCAGTGTCAACATGACTGAGAAGACACATGACCTGGTAGTGGACCAGTGTCAACATAACTGAGAAGACACATGACCTGGTAGTAGACCAGTATCAACATGACTGAGAAGACACATGACCTGGTAGTAGACCAGTGTCAACATGACTGAGAAGACACATGACCTGGTAGTAGACCAGTGTCAACATGACTGAGAAGACACATGACCTGGTAGTAGACCAGTGTCAACATGACTGAGAAGACACATGACCTGGTAGTAGACCAGTGTCAACATGACTGAGAAGACACATGACCTGGTAGTAGACCAGTGTCAACATGACTGAGAAGACACATGACCTGGTAGTGGACCAGTGTCAACATAACTGAGAAGGACACATGACCTGGTAGTAGACCAGTATCAACATGACTGAGAAGACACATGACCTGGTAGTAGACCAGTGACAACATGACTGAGAAGACACATGACCTGGTAGTAGACCAGTGTCAACATGACTGAGAAGACACATGACCTGGTAGTAGACCAGTGTCAACATGACTGAGAAGACACATGACCTGGTAGTGGACCAGTGTCAACATAACTGAGAAGACACATGACCTGGTAGTAGACCAGTATCAACATGACTGAGAAGACACATGACCTGGTAGTAGACCAGTGTCAACATGACTGAGAAGACACATGACCTGGTAGTAGACCAGTGTCAACATGACTGAGAAGACACATGACCTGGTAGTAGACCAGTGTCAACATGACTGAGAAGACACATGACCTGGTAGTAGACCAGTGTCAACATGACTGAGAAGACACATGACCTGGTAGTAGACCAGTGTCAACATGACTGAGAAGACACATGACCTGATAGTGGACCAGTGTCAACATAACTGAGAAGACACATGACCTGGTAGTAGACCAGTATCAACATGACTGAGAAGACACATGACCTGGTAGTAGACCAGTGACAACCAGACTGAGAATACACATGACCTGGTAGTAGACCAGTGACAACCAGACTGAGAAGACACATGACCTGGTAGTAGACCAGTGACAACCAGACTGAGAAGACACATGACATGGTAGTAGACCAGTGTCAACATGACTGAGAAGACACATGACATGGTATGAAAGACAAAACAAAACAAGATGGGAAATATTATTGACATGACTTTGCACTTTTCACTGGCTGTCCCTCAGGTTGTGGCAGGAAGACACATATTTGGCTTTTCACTGGCTGTCCCTCAGGTTGTGGCAGGAAGACACATATTTGGCATCCTAAACTGCACATTTTGGCTTTTCAACTGGCTGTCCCTCAGGTTGTGGCAGGAGGACACATATTTGGCTTTTCACTGGCTGTCCCTCAGGTTGTGGCAGGAAGACACATATTTGGCATCCTAAACTGCACATTTTGGCTTTTCACCCAATAAATATTGGATTTTTTCTTCATCTTTTATAGTTTCAAATTCTTCGTATTGAATTATAATTTTGGGAAAGAAATATTCTCTTAGGTCTGAGTATTTGTCACAGTGTAATAGGAAATGCAGCTCTGTCTCTACCTCTCCCCTGGAGCAGAGTGAGCACAGCCTGTCCTCTCTCTGAGCAGCCAGGTTTGTCTGTGACGACCGGTCTCTATAGCCAGACTGTCCTCTCTGGGCAGCCAGGTTTGTCTGTGACGACCGGTCTCTATAGCCAGACTGTCCTCTCTGGGCAGCCAGGTTTGTCTGTGACGACCGGTCTCTATAGCCAGACTGTCCTCTCTGGGCAGCCAGGTTTGTCTGTGACGACCGGTCTCTATAGCCAGACTGTCCTCTCTGGGCAGCCAGGTTTGTCTGTGACGACCAGTCTCTATAGCCAGACTGTCCTCTCTGGGCAGCCAGGTTTGTTTGTGACGACCGGTCTCTATAGCCAGACTGTGCTCACTGAGTCTGTACCTAGTCAATGTTTTCCTCAGTTTTCTATCAGTCACAGTGGTCAGATAGTCTGCCACCATCTACTGTCTGTTTAGAGACAAATAGCATTGAAGTTTACTTAGATTGTTTGTGGTGTCTTTCCAATAGGTGATATATTTTTATTTTTATTTTGTTATGATTTGGTTGGGCCAGATTTTCTGAATGCTTTTCTGAGGCTCTATGGGGTTGGTTTGAGTTGTTGAACAGAGCCTCAGAACCAGTT
>NC_034193.2:5186272-5188869 GCF_002021735.2 Oncorhynchus kisutch
TCGGTAGGAATTGTAAGATAAATTGTCGTTCCACATGAGGAAGGTTGCCGACTCCTCGTGTTGCCTACCAGCAACTTCAGGAGAGTAATGGCAGAATCTACGAAAAGCCAGCAGGAGTGGGAGGAGAATAGTTGGGTCTGGATCTCTGGCGCCCTCTTGAGGCATCAAACCGTAAGCTTAAAGCATCAGACACGCTCAGTGCATATAGTTGATTTTATTAAAACACACAGGGTGTTTCTATATATGGAAAAATACAAGTGTAAAAATTCTGTCGACCGACATTTTTCTTCGTTGGGGGAAAGCCCTAGTATTGAGGCTTTGAATGATTTTGTGTTGTTCCTCATCAACCTTGAGAAAGAGAGATGCTCTGCAGAGGCTCAATTACGCCTAGATTATTCAGAGCCTCTTTGCTTTTGTTATGAAGGAATAAGAGCTAAATACAAAAGCCAAAACAAGGATCCTAGCTGTTTAGACAGAGGGTCATGAAGGAGTATCCAGACAAGGATCCTAACTGTTTAGACAGGAAGGAGTATCCAGACAAGGATCCTAGCTGTTTAGACAGAGGGTCATGAAGGAGTATCCAGACAAGGATCCTAACTGTTTAGACAGGAAGGAGTATCCAGACAAGGATCCTAGCTGTTTAGACAGAGGGTCATGAAGGAGTATCCAGACAAGGATCCTAACTGTTTAGACAGGAAGGAGTATCCAGACAAGGATCCTAACTGTTTAGACAGGAAGGAGTATCCAGACAAGGATCCTAACTGTTTAGACAGGAAGGAGTATCCAGACAAGGATCCTAGCTGTTTAGACAGAGGGTCATGAAGGAGTATCCAGACAAGGATCCTAACTGTTTAGACAGGAAGGAGTATCCAGACAAGGATCCTAGCTGTTTAGACAGAGGGTCATGAAGGAGTATCCAGACAAGGATCCTAGCTGTTTAGACAGAGGGTCATGAAGGAGTATCCAGACAAGGATCCTAACTGTTTAGACAGGAAGGAGTATCCAGACAAGGATCCTAGCTGTTTAGACAGAGGGTCATGAAGTAGTATCCAGACAAGGATCCTAGCTGTTTAGACAGAGGGTCATGAAGTAGTATCCAGACAAGGATCCTAACTGTTTAGACAGGAAGGAGTATCCAGACAAGGATCCTAGCTGTTTAGACAGAGGGTCAAGAAGTAGTATCCAGACAAGGATCCTAACTGTTTAGACAGGAAGGAGTATCCAGACAAGGATCCTAGCTGTTTAGACAGAGGGTCATGAAGTAGTATCCAGACAAGGATCCTAGCTGTTTAGACAGAGGGTGAGGCCCCACAAATATAAATACATTTACCAATACCAACATTCCCATTGAAGTCCAATGTGTTATCTGATGTGTGGACCCAAGCGGCTAGGTTGAAGATACCCAGTGTTAGGACACGTTATGAAGAAGAAACAGATTAGTGGAACCAACGCCGTTGCTAACTGGCATCTCAGACCCCCTTAGTTTAGAATTCAACTTAGCCGAGCAGCAGACATATTGACTTCACCCGTAAGTGTTGCCACCATTGGTCGGGGTTGCTTTATTCTATTAATGCTATTTCTGTGGCTACACACTGGCGGTCAGGGAGAGACGGAGAGAAGCATAGCAGCTTAGCCAGACTCAGAGAGAGAGAGAGAGAGAGAGAGGCCTTACTTATAGAAATATAATTACCAGAATGAACATTCCCATTCAACTCAATGTTCTGTGATGAGTGAACTGGCTTTATCCTGTCTAGTGATTATATTTCTATGGCCACACACTGGCTGCCTGGGAGAGACAGAGAGAGACAGAAAGAGGCTCTTAAACGGCCCCTTACACACAGGGCCCCAGGGGTAGAACCTGGAGAAAGACGTCCAGCCGGGCCGTTGCCAAGCGACAGAGAGAGGGAGTTAATCACATGACAGGGCCAGGACGGCGGCAACGTGTCGGCGAGGCAACGGGTCGGCTATCTGACACCAGACACAGACAAGCCAGTGTCTACTGTGATTCGCTGAGAGGGAGGGAGATGGGAGGGAGAAGACAGAGTGTTTGGAACGCATCACAAATCAACAGAGGAATGCCAGATTAGTGAAGAGGAAAATGAGGGGGGGGGGGGATAGGGAGAGAGACAAAGAGAGAGGACAGGTTAGGAAAGGGAGAGGAGAGAGAGCGAGAGGAGAGAGAGCGAGAGGAGAGGGAGAGAGAGGAGAGAGAGGGAGAGGAGAGGGAGAGAGAGGAGAGAGAGGGAGAGAGAGGGAGAGAGAGGGAGAGGAGAGAGAGCGAGAGGAGAGAGAGAACAAGAGGAGAGAGAGAGCGAGAGGAGAGAGAGCGAGAGGAGAGAGAGCGAGAGGAGAGAGAGAGAGCGAGAAAGAGAGGAGAGAGAGAGAGAGGAGAGAGAGTGAGAGGAGAGAAAGTGAGAGGAGAGAAAGTGAGAGGAGAGAGAGCGAGAGGAGAGAGAGGAGAGAGAGCGAGAGGAGAGAGAGGAGTGAGGAGAGAGGGAGAGAGGAGAGAGGGAGAGGAGAGAGGAGAGAGAGGAGAGAGGGAGAGGAGAGAGAGCGAGAGGTGAGAGAGAGGAGAGAGAGAGAGAGAGAGAGAGAGA
>NC_034193.2:5188969-5248969 GCF_002021735.2 Oncorhynchus kisutch
GCGAGAGGTGAGAAAGAGAGAGAGAGAGAGAGAGAGGAGAGAGGAGAGAGGAGAGACGAGAGAGAGAGAGGAGAGAGGGCGAGGAGAGGAGAGAGGCAAGAGGAGAGAGAGGAGAAAGAGAGAGAGAGCGAGAGGGAGAGAGAGCGAGAGAGAGAGAGAGAGAGAGAGAGAGAGAAAGGAGAGAGAGGCGAGAGAGAGAGAGAGTACCACTCGGCTTCCACCCTATCGTCAACACAGAGAAGGGGATTAGTCATGTGAAGTGAAGAGGCTTTAATTGAATACAGTGTTCTTGCATAGTGTAGTTTTAACTATATTTATTTTACCTCCGTCTGCCAGGCTTCCTGGTCTCCATCCAACCCTTAAGGAGGCTCAATGATCTCACTACACAGATCAGACACACACACACACACACACACACACACTTAAAGAGGCTCGGTGACTACACCACACAGATCTGAGACAGAGCAGAGAGCCCATTTCAAACCCCTTCACTCTATCACTAAATATGTCAGCATCCCAAAAATGGGACCTCGTTCCCTACATAGTGCACTACTTTTGACGAGGGCCCTATGTGTCCTGGTCCAAAGTAGTGGACTACATAAGGAATAGGGTGCTATTTGGAACACAAAACTATGACAGATTGTGGTTCTGTACTTCTGCATTACACAATCTGTTATTGTAGCGTTTAAATGTAGAACGCACCTAGAACACAGAACTGCTGCTGTTTGTTCTTCTGTGTTGACGATACCGAGTGGTACAACGGTCTAGATGCGTCACTACAGACCCGGGTTCGATCCCGGGCTGTATCACAACCGGCTGTGATCAGGAGTCCCATATGGCGGCTCACAATTGGCCCAGCACCGCCTGGGTTAGGGGACGGTTTGGCCGGGGTAGGCCGTCAACTTAAAATAAAAATTTGTTCTTAACTGACTGTTTTTAGAATTTTTTGCAAATGTATTAAAAATAACAAACATTATTTACATAACTATTCACCGTTTGCGATGAGACTCGAAATCAATTTGCAATTGAGCTCAGGTACATACCCATAATGACATCCCAATACCCCATAATGACATCCCAATTAGCCCCATAATGACATCACAATACCCCATAATGACATCCCAATACCCCATAATGACATCACAATACCCCATAATGACATCACAATACCCCATAATGACATCACAATACCCCATAATGACATCACAATACCCCATAATGACATCCCAATACCCCATAATGACATCCACAATACCCCATAATGACATCACAATACCCCATAATGACATCAATACCCCATAATACCCATAATGACATCACAATAACCCCATAATGACATCCCAATTACCCCCATAATGACATCACAATACATAATACTCCAACCCATAATGACATCACAATACCCCATAATGACATCACAATACCCATAATGACATCACAAGACCCCATAATGACATCACAAATACCCCATAATGACATCACAATACCCCATAATGACATCACAATACCCCATAATGACATCACAATACCCCATAATGACATCACAATACCCCATAATGACATCACAATACCCCATAATGACATCACAATACCCCATAATGACATCACAATACCCCATAATGACATCACAATACCCCATAATGACATCACAATACCCCATAATGACATCACAATACCCCATAATGACATCACAATTACCCCATAATGACATCACAATACCCCCATAATGACATCCCAATACCCCATAATGACATCCCAATACCCCATAATGACATCACAATACCCCATAATGACATCCCCAACCTTTTATCAACTACCAACCTTCTGTCACCTACCAACCTTCTGTCAACTACCAACCTTTTCTTCTGTCAACTACCAACCTCCTCCCCTGTCAACTACCAACCTCCTCTTCTGTCAACTACCAACCTCCTCTTCTGTCAACTACCAACCTTCTATCAACGATCAACCTTCTGTCAACTATCAACTTCCTCTTTTGTCAACTACCAACCTTCTGTTAACTTCCAACCTCCTCTTCTGTCAACTACCAACCTCCTCTCCTGTCAACTACCAACCTCCTCTCCTGTCAACTTCCAACGTCCTCTTCTGTCAACTACCAACCTCCTCTTCTGTCAACTACCAACCTCCTCTTCTGTCAACTACCAACCTCCTCTTCTGTCAACTACCAACCTCCTCTTCTGTCAACTACCAACATTCTATCAACTATCAACCTTCTGTCAACTATCAACTTCCTCTTTTGTCAACTACCAACCTTCTGTTAACTACCAACCTCCTATTCTGTCAACTACCAAACTCCTCTTCTGTCAACTACCAACCTTCTATCAACTATCAACCTTCTGTCAACTACCAACCGCCTCTTCTGTCAACTACCAACCTTCTGTCAACTACCAACCTCCTCTCCTGTCAACTACCAACCTCCTCTTCGGTCAACTACCAACCTCTTCTTCTGTCAACTACGAATCTTCTGTCAACTACCAACCTTCTTTCAACTACCAGACTTCTATCAACTACCGACCTTCTGTCAACTACCAACCATCACACACAAACTTTTAAATCACACAGCTTGTCATCATGCATTCTCTCACGGTCTTAAAATAAAACAAATCACATTTTGCTGTTCATCTTCCTCCAAGACATTCCACTTTAATGTCAACTCATACCAGTTCAAGGACCGGTTATGTGTACACAAACACAGAGATATCAACTACTATCAACTACCAACCCTCTGTCAACTACCAACCTTCTGTCATCTACCAACCTTCTATCAACTACCAACCTTCTGTCAACTACCAACTTTCTGTCAACTACCAACCTTCTGTCAACTACCAACCTTCTGTCAACTACCAGCCTTCTATCAACTACCAACCTTCTGTCAAAACCAGCTTTCTGTCAACTACCAACCTTCTGTCAACTACCAACCATCTATCAACAACCAACCTTCTATCAACTACCAACCTTCTGTCAACTACCAACCTTCTATCAACTACTAACCTTCTGTCAGCTACCAACCTTCTGTCTACTATCAACATTCTATCAACTACCAACCTTCTATCAACTACCAACCTTCTATCAACTACCAAACATCTATCAACCTTCTATCAACTACCAACCTTCTATCAACTACCAATCTTCTGTCAACTACCAACCTTCTGTCAACTACCAACCTTCTATCAACTACCAACCTACTATCAACTACAAACCTGTCAACTACCAACCTTCTATTCACTACCAACCTTCTATCAACTACCAACCTTCTGTCAACAACCAACCTTCTGTCAACGACTAACCTTCTGTCAACTACCAAGCTCCTGTCAACTACCAACCTTCTGTCAACTACCAATCTCTTCTTCTGTCAACTACCAACCTTCTGTCAACTACCAACCTTCTGTCAACTACCAACCTTCTATCAACTACCAACCTTCTGTCAACTACCAACTTTCTATCAACTACCAACCTTCTGTCAACTACCAACCTTCTATCAACAACCAACCTTCTATCAACTACCAACCTTCTATCAACTACCAACCGTCTGTCAACTACCGACCTTTTATCAACTACCAACCTTCTGTAAACTACCAACATTCTATCAACTACCAAACTTCTGTCAACTAACAACCTTCTGTCTACTACCAACCTTCTGTCTACTACCAACCTTCTATCTACTACCAACCTTCTGTCAACAACCAACCTTCTGTCAACGACTAACCTTCTGTCAACTACCAAGCTCCTGTCAACTACCAACCTTCTGTCAACTACCAATCTCTTCTTCTGTCAACTACCAACCTTCTGTCAACTACCAACCTCCTTTCCTGACATCTACCAACCCCCTCTTCTGTCAACTACCAACCTTCTGTCAACTACCAACCGTCTCTCAACTACCATCCCTCTGTCAACTACCAACCTTCTGTCAACTACCAACATTCTGTCAACGACTAACCTCTTCTTCTGTAAACTACCAACCTTCTGTTGACTACCAACCTTCTGTCAACTACCAATCTTCTGTCAACTACCAACCTCCTCTTCGGTCAACTACCAACCTCTTCTTCTGTCAACTACGAACCTTCTGTCAACTACCAACCTTCTTTCAACTACCAGACTTCTATCAACTACCAACCTTCTGTCAACTACCAACCTTCTGTCAACTACCAACCTCCTCTCCTGTCAACTACCAACCTCCTCTTCTGTCAACTACCAACCTTCTATCAACGATCAACCTTCTGTCAACTATCAACTTCCTCTTATGTCAACTACCAACCTCCTCTTCTGTCAACTACCAACCTTCTATCAACGATCAACCTTCTGTCAACTATCAACTTCCTCTTCTGTCAACTACCAACCTTCTGTTAACTTCCAACCTCCTCTTCTGTCAACTACCAACCTCCTCTCCTGTCAACTACCAACCTCCTCTCCTGTCAACTTCCAACCTCCTCTTCTGTCAACTACCAACCACCTCTTCTGTCAACTACCAACATTCTATCAACTATCAACCTTCTGTCAACTATCAACTTCCTCTTTTGTCAACTACCAACCTCCTGTTAACTACCAACCTCCTATTCTGTCAACTACCAACCTCCTCTTCTGTCAACTACCAACCTTCTATCAACTATCAACCTTCTGTCAACTATCAACTTCCTCTTCTGTCAACTACCAACCTTCTGTCAACTACCAACCGTCTCTCAACTACCAACCTTCTGTCAACTACCAACATTCTGTCAACTACCATCCCTATGTCAACTACCAACCTTCTGTCAACTACCAACCTTCTGTCAACGAGCAAACTCTTCTTCTGTAAACTGCCAACCTTCTGTCGACTACCCGTCTCTCAACTACCAACCTTCTGTCAACTACCAACCTTCTGTCAACTACCATCCCTCTGTCAACTACCAACCCTCTGTCAACTACCAACCTTCTGTCAACTACCAACCTTCTATCAACTACCAACCTTCTGTCAACTACCAACTTTCTATCAACTACCAACCTTCTGTCAACTACCAACCTTCTATCAACAACCAACCTTCTATCAACTACCAACCTTCTATCAACTACCAACCTTCTGTCAACTACCATCCCTCTGTCAACTACCAACCCTCTGTCAACTACCAACCTTCTGTCAACTACCAACCTTCTGTCAACAACCAACCTCTTCTTCTGTAAACTGCCAACCTTCTGTCGACTACCAACCTTCTGTCAACTACCAATCTTCTGTCAACTACCAACCTCCTCTTCGGTCAACTACCAACCTCTTCTTCTGTCAACTACGAACCTTCTGTTAACTACCAACCTTCTTTCAACTACCAGACTTCTATCAACTACCAACCATCTGACAACTACCAACCTTCTGTCAACTACCAACCTCTTTTCCTGACAACTACCAACCTCCTCTTCTGTCAACTACCAACCTCCTCTTCTGTCAACTACCAACCTCCTCTCCTTTCAACTACCAACCTCCACTCCTGTCAACTACCAACCTTCCTCTTCTGTCAACTACCAACCCCCTCTTCTGTCAACTACCAACCTTCTGTCAACTACCAACCTCCTCTCCTGTCAACTACCAACCTCCTCTTCTGTCAACTACCAACCCCCTCTTCTGTCAACTACCAACCTTCTGTCAACTACCAACCTTCTGTCAACTACCAACCTTCTGTCAACTACTAACGTTCTGTCAACTACCAACCTCCTGTCAACTACCAACCTCCTCTCCTGTCAACTACCACCCTCCTCTCCTGTCAACTACCAACCTCCTCTTCTGTCAACTACCAACCTTCTATCAACGATCAACCTTCTGTCAACTATCAACCTCCTCTCCTGTCAACTACCACCCTCCTCTCCTGTCAACTACCAACCTCCTCTTCTGTCAACTACCAACATCCTCTCCTGTCAACTACCAACCTTCTATCAACGATCAACCTTCTGTCAACTATCAACTGCCTCTTCTGTCAACTACCAACCTTTTGTCAACTACCAACCTTCTCTTCTGTCAACTACCAACCTCCTCTCCTGTCAACTACCAACTTTCTAGCAACTATCAACCTTCTGTTAACTACCAACCTCCTCTTCTGTCAACTACCAACCTCCTCTTCTGTCAACTACCAACCTCCTCTTCTGTCAACTACCAACCTTCTATCAACTATCAACCCTCTGTCAACTATCAACTTCCTCTTCTGTCAACCACCAACCTTCTCTTCTGTCAACTACCAACCTTCTGTTAACTACCAACCTCCTCTTCTGTCAACTACCAACCTCCTCTTCTGTCAACTACCAACCTTCTATCAACTATCAACCTTCTGTCAACTATCAACTTCCTCTTCTGTCAACTACCAACCTTCTCTTCTGTCAACTACCAACCTTCTGTCAACTATCAACTTCCTCTTCTGTCAACTATCAACCTTCTGTCAACTATCAACTTCCTCTTCTGTCAACTACCAACCTTCTCTTCTGTCAACTACCAACCTTCTGTTAACTACCAACCACCTCTTCTGTCAACTACCAACCTCCTCTTCTGTCAACTACCAACCTTCTATCAACTATCAACCTTCTGTCAACTACCAACCCTTTCTTCTATCAACTCTCTCTCTCTCTATCTATCCCTCTCCCCTTGTCTCTCTCTCTCTGTCTCTCTCCGAGTATCTGACAAGACAGGTAGGTTATGTTGTTCGTTGCTTTGTCCCTTGCTGTGCTGTTTTCACGAGGCATGCATGGGTTTAAGCTGCGACTTTAGAACTTGTCTTTCTAGGTTTTCAGAAAACCAGACCAAGCATGAATAGTGCAGGAGGTGGTTTTAGGTGGAATGTTACATGTTTTGTGTCTCTCTTTGTACAACAGAGAAACTTGACAATTAGCCTAAGCAGTCAAGAGTAGGAAGGAGGTTCAGCCTATTCCTTCTGGAGCCCTCAAATTCCAATCTGGACCCTCTAATCAGGGACGGATTTACACCTGGGAAAGCAGATGGGTGCAATTAATAATCGGGGAGAACAGAAAACCTACTATGCTTGACTCTGGTCCCTATAGCACTCTGATGGATACGTGGTAGACTGTCATGCCTTGTGTGCCAGTCAGAGACTGCTGAAGACATGAAGTCAGACATGTTGTCCTCGAGCCGTGGTAAAGTCTCATGTTGTAACTTTACACATAGGACAGCGGTCGGTCGATCGCATACACACAAACCTGAAGGGCTTTAATTTCTCTCCTAAGAGAGTGCTCTCTCTCTCTCTCTCTCTCTCTCTCTCTCTCTCTTCACCAAGCTGTTTTGCCTGACTCTGAGTCACATGAACTGATAGTTTAGTTGTGGATTTAGGAAATAACATGAGATGTCTAAACACACTGTTAGTGGCCTCTGTCTTAAACATATTTGAATGTCAGAGAGAATTGGACAGAGTTCAAGAGTGTGTCAGGGAACTAAGTTCTCTCTCAGGACAGATCTCTCTCAGGACAGAAGCAATGGGAACTAAGTTCTCTCTCAGGACAGAAGCAATGGGAACTAAGTTCTCTCTCAGGACAGAAGCAATGGGAACTAAGTTCTCTCTCAGGACAGAAGCAATGGGAACTAAGTTCTCTCTCAGGACAGAAGCAATGGGAACTAAGTTCTCTCTCAGGACAGAAGCAATGGGAACTAAGTTCTCTCTCAGGACAGAAGCAATGGGAACTAAGTTCTCTCTCAGGACAGAAGCAATGGGAACTAAGTTCTCTCTCAGGACAGAAGCAATGGGAACTAAGTTCTCTCTCAGGACAGAAGCAATGGGAACTAAGTTCTCTCTCAGGACAGAAGCAATGGGAACTAAGTTCTCTCTCAGGACAGAAGCAATGGGAACTAAGTTCTCTCTCAGGACAGAAGCAATGGGAACTAAGTTCTCTCTCAGGACAGATCTCTCTCAGGACAGAAGCAATGGGAACTAAGTTCTCTCTCAGGACAGAAGCAATGGGAACTAAGTTCTCTCTCAGGACAGAAGCAATGGGAACTAAGTTCTCTCTCAGGACAGAAGCAATGGGAACTAAGTTCTCTCTCAGGACAGAAGCAATGGGAACTAAGTTCTCTCTCAGGACAGAAGCAATGGGAACTAAGTTCTCTCTCAGGACAGAAGCAATGGGAACTAAGTTCTCTCTCAGGACAGAAGCAATGGGAACTAAGTTCTCTCTCAGGACAGAAGCAATGGGAACTAAGTTCTCTCTCAGGACAGAAGCAATGGGAACTAAGTTCTCTCTCAGGACAGAAGCAATGGGAACTAAGTTCTCTCTCAGGACAGAAGCAATGGGAACTAAGTTCTCTCTCAGGACAGAAGCAATGGGAACTAAGTTCTCTCTCAGGACAGAAGCAATGGGAACTAAGTTCTCTCTCAGGACAGAAGCAATGGGAACTAAGTTCTCTCTCAGGACAGAAGCAATGGGAACTAAGTTCTCTCTCAGGACAGTTCTCTCTCAGG
Source organism: Oncorhynchus kisutch (assembly GCF_002021735.2). NCBI lineage: Eukaryota > Metazoa > Chordata > Actinopteri > Salmoniformes > Salmonidae > Oncorhynchus > Oncorhynchus kisutch. The sequence continues at coordinate 5,197,405 of NC_034193.2, forward strand.
TAGGGCTGTGCGATATAACCAAAATATCATATCACAATATTTTTCAGATTGACTATATTTGACGGTATTTAGTGTTTTTTGAATAATAAAAAAGTTGTAAATATGTTTTGAGTAGGTCATTACCCCAAGGTAGAAACATAGACCCGTTGAAATCAGTTATAGTTTTTCTCCATTCTGAACGTGTTATAATGATGTTTTATACTATCCAACGATGTTCATCATTTTTCATACATTTCTGCATTTCCTGCACATTTGTTATAATTTCCTGCCACAATGTATGATACGGGCAAAACAAATCTAGGCCTAGTTAATTGGTGAACTGTTGGAATTAATGGAATTCTAAAAACCTGTTTTCACTTGTCATTATGGGGTATTGTGATGTCATTATGGGGTATTGTGATGTCACACTGAACAGAATTATAAACGCAACATGTAAAGTGTTGGTCCCATGTTTCATGAGCTGAAATAAAAGATGCTTTGAAATTTTCCAAAAACAAAACGTTTATTTCTCTCAAATTGTGTGTGCAAAAGTTTATTTACATCCCTGTTTGTGAGCATTTTCTTCTTCTGCCAAGATAATCCATCCACCTGACAGGTGTGGCATATCAAGATGCTGATTAAACAGAATGATCATTACACAGGTGCACCTTGTGCTGGGGACAATAAAAGGCCACTCTAAAATGTGCAGTTTAGTCTCACAACATAACGCCACGGATGTCTCAAGATTTGAGGGAACGTGCAATTGGCATGCTGATTACAGGAAAGTCCACTAGAGCTGTAGCCAGATCATTTATTTTTTAATTTCTCTACCATAAGCCGCCTCCAACGTTGTTTTCAAGAATTTGGCGGTACGTCCAACCAGCCTCGCAACCACAGACCAGGTGTATGGCGTAGTGTGGGGAGGTGGTTTGCTGATGTCAACGAATGTGAACAGAGTGCCCCATGGTGGAGGTGGAGTTATGGTATGGGCAGGCAGGCAGGCATAAGCTACGGACAGCAAACACAATTGCATTTTAACAATGGCAATTTGAATGCACAGAGATACTGTGACAAGACCCGAGGCCCATCATCTGCCACCATCACCTCATGTTTCAGCATGTAATGCACAGCCCCATGTCGCAAGGATCTGTACACAAATCCTGGAAGCTGAAAATGTCCCAGTTCTTGAATACCCACCAGACTTGTCACCCATTGAGCATGTTTGGGATGCTCTGGATCGACGTGTACGACAGCGTGTTCCAGTTCCCGCCAATATCCAGAAACTTCACACAGCCATTGCAAAGGAGGTGGGACAACATTCCACAGGCCACAATCAACAGCCTGATCAACTCTATGTGAAGGAGATGTGTCTCGCTACATGAGGCAAGTGGTCACACCAGATACTGACTGGTTTTCTGATCCAAGCCCCTACCTTTTGTTAAGGTATCTGTGGGCAACAGATGCATATCTGTATTCTCAGTCATGTTAAATACATAGATTAGGACCTAATGAATTTATTTCAATTGACTGATTTCTTTATATGAATTGTAACTCAGGAAAATCATTGAAATTGTTGCATGTTGCGTTTATATTTTTGTTCAGTATAGAATGATGAATCTAATCCTATAGTTGGAATATGCTGGGCAGCACCTTGAATACATTGTTTGACGTGACTAAGAATGAATAAGCCAGGGAGGAATTATTGACAGGCTAGGAACCAAAGTGTTGGTCAGTGTTTCCAGGGTACCCTAATTAGATGTTACAGGTCATGTTGTCTTACCTCATGTAGCTAGTTAGCGAACATATTCATGATTGACCTATTCCTATCTGATTTGGAAAATACTGTTGCACAAACAACTTTTGCTAGGCCTACACCTGCACTGGTACCAGACTGTATTAGCCAGCTAAGTTTGTTCAGACTTAATTACATTTAGCAAGCAAGTAGCGATTAGCATTAGCGGCTAACAAGATTTATCTTAGCAACAACATGCTAATAAAAGACAAACTAGCAGACAGTAATATACACAAACTAATAGTGCTGGGAGAAAAGCAGCATCGTTGATATCGACATCTTTCTGCATCTGAACAGCAGGAAAGTAACTCTGTGGTCTAGCAACTGCTCTCTCCATGAGTGACAGGGTGGGGGGGGCGGGGCTTGGTGTGGGAAGCAGCATACAACAGGATGAGAAAAATGACTCACCAAAACAGACACTAAACACGCCGGAGTTGCATATCACATTTAACAAAACAACCATTGAAATACCGTTAGAGAATGTAAAGTAAAAAACACAAACCGGTTCCTGCATCAATGCTGGTATATATGTTATACCGCCCAGCCCTCAGGACAGAAACCATGGGAACTGAGATATGTCATAGGACAGAAGCAATGGGAAACTGATTTTTAGAGACTGTCATGCATAGGGTCTTAGGACAGAGACAATTGAGACGAGCAAGAATGTTAGTTATCTTGTCTTCATGTTTTTCAAATGTGACAATCCCAGACGTTGCACAAGTTTGTCAAAATTGGATTTCTTTGATCCCAAATCAGTCACCATGCTTCATATGCAGTTATTTTCGGAAAGTATTCAGACCCCTTGACTTTTTCTAAATGTTGTTACGTTACAGCCTTTTCTAAAATGTTCATCTACACATTATAGCCCATAATGATAAAGCAAAAAAAATGTTTTTTAGAAATTTTGGCAAATTTATTACAAATAAAAACCTGATTTCCAGAAGTATCCAGAACCTTTACTAAGTACTTTGTTGTGATTACAGCCTTGAGTCATCTTGGGTTTGACGCTACAAACGTGGCACACCCGTATTTGGGGAGTTTCTCCAATTCTTCTCTGCAGATCCTCTCATGTCAGATTGGGAGCGTCGCTGCACAGGTTCTAAAGAGATATTTGATTGGGTTCAAGTCCGGGTTCTGGCTGGGCCACTCAGGACATTCAGAGACTTGTCCCGAAGCCACTCCTGCATTGTCTTGGCTGTGTGCTTAGGGTTGTTGTCCTGTTGGAAGGTTAACCTTCACCCCAGAGTGCTCTGGAGCAGGTTTTCATCAAGGATCTCTGTACTTTCATCTTTGCCTCGATCCTAACTAGTCTCCCAGTTCCTGCCGCTGAAAAACATCCCCACAACATAATGCTGCCTCCACAATACTAGTGCCAGGTTTCCTCCAGACGTGACACTTGGCATTCAGGCCAAAGAGTTCAATCTTGGTTTCATCAGACCAGAGAATCTTGTTCCTCATGGTCTGAGAGTCTTTAGGTGCCTTTTGGCAAACTCCAAGTGGGCTGTCATATGCCTTTTACTGAGGCGTGGCGTCCGTCTGGCCACTCTACCATAAAGGCCTGATTGGTGGAGTGCTGCAGAGATGGTTGTCCTTCTGGAAGTTTCTCCCATCTCCACAGTGGAACTCTAGAGCTCTGTCAGTGACCATCAGGTTCTTGGTCACCTCCCTGACCAAGGCCCTCTTCCCCGATTGGTCAGTTTGGCCGTGCGGCCAGCTCTAGGAGGAGTCTTGGTGGTTCCAAACTTCTTCCATTTAATAATGATGGAGGCCACTGTGTTCTTGGGGACCTTCAATGCTTCAGACATTTTTTTGGTATCCTTCCTGAGATCTGTGACTCAACACCTGTCCTGTCTCGGAGCTCCACGGACAATTCCATTGACCTTCATGGCTTTGGTTTTTGCTCTGACATGCACTGTCAACTGTGGGACCTTCTATAGACAGGTGTCAATTGAATTTACCACAGGTGGACTCCAATCAAGTTGTAGAAACATCTCAAGGATGATGAATGGAAACAGGATGCACCTGAGCTCAATTTAGAGTCTCACAGCAAACTGTCTGAATACCTATGTAAATAACCTATTTCAGTTTTTGGATTTGTAATAAATTTGCCAAAAATTCTAAAAAAATATAAAATAAGGTATTTCTGTTTTTAATGTTTAAAACATTTGCTAAAATACATTTTTAAATCCTGTTTTTGACTTTGTCATTCTGGGGTATTGTGTATAGTTTTCTGAAGTAAAAACTGAAATAACGTACCTGTCACACCCTGACCATAGTTTGCTTTGTATGTTTCTATGTTTTGGTTGGTCAGGGTGTGATCTGAGTGGGCATTCTATGTTGGATGTCTTGTTTATCTATTTCTATGTCTGGCCTGATATGGTTCTCAATCAGAGGCAGGTGTTTGTCATTGTCTCTGATTGGGAACCATATTTAGGTAGCCTGGGTTTCACTGTGTGTTGGTGGGTGATTGTTCCTGTCTCTGTGTTTTGCACCAGACAGGGCTGTTTTTTTGGTTTTCCACGTTTATTGTTTTGTAGTGGTTGTGTTTAGCTTTGTTTATTAAACATGAATCAATATAACCACGCTGCGTTTTGGTCCGCCTCTACTTCACCTAAAGAAAACCGTTACAGTAACAAAGTGTGGAAAAAAGTAAATGGGTCTGAATACGCTGATATTATTGACATAAAGTCTCACAGCTTTACCCTCTTCCTTTTATGGAAGATATTGTACCAGCATTTAGCTACTGCATTTAGCTACTGCATTTAGCTACTGCATTTAGCTCTGCACTAAAGGCTGTAAATCAACTCACTAATCAGACAGTATCTTTGTCTTCCTCAGCTACACGGGATGATAGATAACTTATAGCGCTGTGATTCACCTGATAGGAAATGCCAAGAGATACAGTTTTAACCAATCTAGATGATTGTTCTTTCCTTCCTTTCCTTAGTGCAGATTTTCATTTGTAAAAATTTAAACTAGGCAAGTCAGTTAAGAACAAATATTTATTATCAATGACGGCCTAAGAACAGTGGTTTAACTGCCTCGTTCAGGGACAGAACGACAGATTTGTACCTTGTCGGCTCGGGGATTCGATCTAGCAACCTTTGGGTTACTGACCCAACACTCTAACCACTAGGCTACCTACCGTCCCTACACTCTAACCACTAGGCTTCCTGCCGTCCCTACACTCTAACTACTAGGCTTCCTGCCGTCCCTACACTATAACCACTAGGCTTCCTGCCGTCCCTACACTCTAACCACTAGGCTTCCTGCTGTCCCTACACTCTAACCACTAGGCTTCCTGCTGTCCCTACACTCTAACCACTAGGCTTCCTGCCGTCCCTACACTCTAACCACTAGGCAACTTACAACTTTTTCACATACATTTTATTTTTATTTTCCATCAACTCATCTTCAAAACACTCTCCTGCAACCCGCCTCACCAATGTATATTTATAAAAAAGTATTATTTACCTCAGATCTGTAATCCTCCAAGAAGCTAGCCAGAAACTCCAAGAAGCTAGCCTGAAACTAGCCAGAAGCTAATCCAGAAGCTAGTTCAGAAGCTAGTTAGCTCCTTTACTGGCAAATCGTTTTGTGGTCATCAGCTATCCTTTAGCTCGAAAATCTATCGCCAGTTCTGTACGGCGCAGCGCGGCTCGGAACGGAACATACCGGACCAATTTTTCTCTCCATGTCCCTGGACATTCATACCCGGATCTCACAGCTAGCTAGCTGCTATCCGTGTGACCATCGGAGCTAGCAAGCTCCGTCAATCACTCCTGAGTTCCATCAATCACACCTGGGCTGCAGTCACCTATCCGGACCCGTTTTACTGCCTTCGCGGAGCCCCACCGGGCCTTCACAACTGGACTGCCGACGTTATCTACCCGAAGGAGTTATTCGGCCGGCTCCTCCGTCGCGACGTTACCTGAACGCCCATCTGCGGCCTGCTAACCGTTAGCTGTCTTACCGGCTGCTATCTGAATAGACAATCGGACAATTTTTTTATTATTATTTTTTTTAAATTATTTTTTAAATTATTATTATTATATTTTCTTCTTGGGCCTCTATAACTATATCTATTGTTTTTATTTTTGTTGTTGTTTGTGTGATTTGGATTAATCCCCTCTACCACACGGAACCCCACTAATCTACTGACGGAACGTAAGGGGTGGCTAACAGACCTCCATCCTATGCTAGCTTGCTACCGATGCCCTGGCTAGCTGTCTAAATCACCAACCAACCTCTCCACTCACCGGACCCTTTTGATCACTCGACTAAGCATGCCTATCCTTAATGTCAATATGTCTTGTCCATTTCTGTTCTGGTTAGTGTTTATTGGCTTATTTCACTGTAGAGCCTCTAGTCCTGCTCACTATACCTTATCCAACCTATTAGTTCCACCACCCACACATGCAATGACATCTCCTGGTTTCAACGATGTTTCTAGAGACAATATCTCTCTCTTCATCACTCAATACCTAGGTTTACCTCCACTGTATTCACATCCTGCCATACATTTGTCTGTACATTATACCTTGATGCTATTTTATCGCCCCCAGAAACCTCCTTTTACTCTATGTTCCAGACGTTCTAGACGACCAATTCTCATAGCTTTTAGCCGTACCCTTATTCTACTCCTCCTATGTTCCTCTGGCGATGTAGAGGTGAATCCAGGCCCTGCAGTGCCTAGCTCCACTCCTATTCCCCAGGCGCTCTCTTTTGACGACTTCTGTAACCGTAATAGCCTTGGTTTCATGCATGTTAACATTAGAAGCCTCCTCCCTAAGTTTGTTCTATTCACTGCTTTAGCACACTCTGCCAACCCGGATGTTCTAGCTGTGTCTGAATCCTGGCTTAGGAAGACCACCAAAAATTCTGAAGTTTTAATTCCAAACTACAACATTTTCAGACAAGATAGAACTGCCAAAGGGGGCGGTGTTGCAATCTACTGCAAAGATAGCCTGCAGAGTTCTGTCCTACTATCCAGGTCTGTACCCAAACAATTTGAACTTCTACTTTTAAAAATCCACCTCTCTAAAAACAAGTCTCTCACCGTTGCCGCCTGCTATAGACCACCCTCTGCCCCCAGCTGTGCTCTGGACACCATATGTGAACTGATTGCCCCCCATCTATCTTCAGAGTTCGTGCTGCTAGGCGACCTAAACTGGAACATGCTTAACACCCCAGCCATCCTACAATCTAAACTTGATGCCCTCAATCTCACACAAATAATCAATGAACCTACCAGGTACCTCCCCAAAACCTTAAACACGGGCACCCTCATAGATATCATCCTAACCAACTTCCCCTCTAAATACACCTCTGCTGTCTTCAACCAAGATCTCAGCGATCACTGCCTCATTGCCTGCATCCGTAATGGGTCAGCGGTCAAACGACCTCCACTCATCACTGTAAAACGCTCCCTGAAACACTTCTGCGAGCAGGCCTTTCTAATCGACCTGGCCGGGGTATCCTGGAAGGATATTGATCTCATCCCGTCAGTAGAGGATGCCTGGATATTTTTTAAAAATGCCTTCCTAACCATCTTAAATAAACATGCCCCATTCAAGAAATTTAGAACCAGGAACAGATATAGCCCTTGGTTCTCCCCAGACCTGACTGCCCTTAACCAACACAAAAACATCCTATGGCGTTCTGCATTAGCATCGAACAGCCCCCGTGATATGCAGCTGTTCAGGGAAGCTAGAAATCATTATACACAGGCAGTTAGAAAAGCCAAGGCTAGCTTTTTCAAGCAGAAATTTGCTTCCTGCAACACTAACTCAAAAAAGTTCTGGGACACTGTAAAGTCCATGGAGAATAAGAACACCTCCTCCCAGCTGCCCACTGCACTGAAGATAGGAAACACTGTCACCACTGATAAATCCACCATAATTGAGAATTTCAATAAGCATTTTTCTACGGCTGGCCATGCTTTCCACCTGGCTACTCCTACCCCGGACAACAGCACTGCACCCCCAACAGCAACTCGCCCAAGCCTTCCCCATTTCTCCTTCTCCCAAATCCATTCAGCTGATGTTCTGAAAGAGCTGCAAAATCTGGACCCCTACAAATCAGCCGGGCTAGACAATCTGGACCCTTTCTTTCTAAAATTATCTGCCGAAATTGTTGCCACCCCTATTACTAGCCTGTTCAACCTCTCTTTCGTGTCGTCTGAGATTCCCAAAGATTGGAAAGCAGCTGCGGTCATCCCCCTCTTCAAAGGGGGGGACACTCTTGACCCAAACTGCTACAGACCTATATCTATCCTACCGTGCCTTTCTAAGGTCTTCGAAAGCCAAGTCAACAAACAGATTACCGACCATTTCGAATCTCACCATACCTTCTCTGCTATGCAATCTGGTTTCAGAGCTGGTCATGGGTGCACCTCAGCCACGCTCAAGGTCCTAAACGATATCTTAACCGCCATCGATAAGAAACATTACTGTGCAGCCGTATTCATTGATCTGGCCAAGGCTTTCGACTCTGTCAATCACCATATCCTCATCGGCAGACTCGACAGCCTTGGTTTCTCAAATGATTGCCTCGCCTGGTTCACCAACTACTTCTCTGATAGAGTTCAGTGTGTCAAGTCGGAGGGTCTGCTGTCCGGACCTCTGGCAGTCTCTATGGGGGTGCCACAGGGTTCAATTCTTGGACCGACTCTCTTCTCTGTATACATCAATGAGGTCGCTCTTGCTGCTGGTGAGTCCCTGATCCACCTCTACGCAGACGACACCATTCTGTATACTTCCGGCCCTTCTTTGGACACTGTGTTAACAACCCTCCAGGCAAGCTTCAATGCCATACAACTCTCCTTCCGTGGCCTCCAATTGCTCTTAAATACAAGTAAAACTAAATGCATGCTCTTCAACCGATCGCTACCTGCACCTACCCGCCTGTCCAACATCACTACTCTGGACGGCTCTGACTTAGAATACGTGGACAACTACAAATACTTAGGTGTCTGGTTAGACTGTAAACTCTCCTTCCAGACCCATATCAAACATCTCCAATCCAAAGTTAAATCTAGAATTGGCTTCCTATTTCGCAACAAAGCATCCTTCACTCATGCTGCCAAACATACCCTTGTAAAACTGACCATCCTACCAATCCTCGACTTTGGCGATGTCATTTACAAAATAGCCTCCAATACCCTACTCAACAAATTGGATGCAGTCTATCACAGTGCAATCCGTTTTATCACCAAAGCCCCATATACTACCCACCATTGCGACCTGTACGCTCTCGTTGGCTGGCCCTCGCTTCATACTCGTCGCCAAACCCACTGGCTCCATGTCATCTACAAGACCCTGCTAGGTAAAGTCCCCCCTTATCTCAGCTCGCTGGTCACCATAGCATCTCCCACCTGTAGCACACGCTCCAGCAGGTATATCTCTCTAGTCACCCCCAAGACCAATTCTTTCTTTGGCCGCCTCTCCTTCCAGTTCTCTGCTGCCAATGACTGGAACGAACTACAAAAATCTCTGAAACTGGAAACACTTATCTCCCTCACTAGCTTTAAGCACCAACTGTCAGAGCAGCTCACAGATTACTGCACCTGTACATAGCCCACCTAAAATTTAGCCCAAACAACTACCTCTTTCCCAACTGTATTTAATTTTTATTTATTTATTTATTTTGCTCCTTTGCACCCCATTATTTTTTTATTTCTACTTTGCACATTCTTCCATTGCAAAACTACCATTCCAGTATTTTACTTGCTATATTGTATTTACTTTGCCATCATGGCCTTTTTTTGCCTTTACCTCCCTTCTCACCTCATTTGCTCACATTGTATATAGACTTGTTTATACTGCATTATTGACTGTATGTTTGTTTTTACTCCATGTGTAACTCTGTGTCGTTTTATCTGTCGAACTGCTTTGCTTTATCTTGGCCAGGTCGCAATTGTAAATGAGAACTTGTTCTCAACTTGCCTACCTGGTTAAATAAAGGTAAAATAAAATAAATAAAAAAAAGGCTTCCTGCCGTCCCTACACTCTAACCACTAGGCTTCCTGCCGTCCCTACACTCTAACCACTAGGCTTCCTGCCGTCCCTACACTCTAACCACTAGGCTTCCTGCTGTCCCTACACTCTAACCACTAGGCTTCCTGCCGTCCCTACACTCTAACCACTAGGCTACCTGCCGTCCCTACACTCTAACCACTAGGCTTCCTGCTGTCCCTACACTCTAACCACTAGGCTTCCTGCTGTCCCTACACTCTAACCACTAGGCTTCCTGCTGTCCCTACACTCTAACCACTAGGCTTCCTGCTGACCCAACACTCTAACCACTAGGCTACCTACCGTCCCTACACTCTAACCACTAGGCTTCCTGCCGTCCCTACACTCTAACCACTAGGCTTCCTGCCGTCCCTACACTCTAACCACTAGGCTTCCTGCTGACCCAACACTCTAACCACTAGGCTACCTACCGTCCCTACACTCTAACCACTAGGCTTCCTGCCGTCCCTACACTCTAACCACTAGGCTTCCTGCCGTCCCTACACTCTAACCACTAGGCTTCCTGCCGCCCCTACACTCTAACCACTAGGCTTCCTGCCGTCCCTACACTCTAACCACTAGGCTTCCTGCCGTCCCTACACTCTAACCACTAGGCTTCCTGCTGACCCAACACTCTAACCACTAGGCTTCCTGCCGTCCCAACACTCTAACCACTAGGCTTCCTGCCGTCCCTACACTCTAACCACTAGGCTTCCTGCTGACCCAACACTCTAACCACTAGGCTACCTACCGTCCCTACACTCTAACCACTAGGCTTCCTGCCGTCCCTACACTCTAACCACTAGGCTTCCTGCCGTCCCTACACTCTAACCACTAGGCTTCCTGCCGCCCCTACACTCTAACCACTAGGCTTCCTGCCGTCCCTACACTCTAACCACTAGGCTTCCTGCCGTCCCTACACTCTAACCACTAGGCTTCCTGCTGACCCAACACTCTAACCACTAGGCTTCCTGCCGTCCCAACACTCTAACCACTAGGCTTCCTGCCGTCCCTACACTCTAACCACTTGGCTTCCTGCTGTCCCTACACTCTAACCACTAGGCTTCCTGCCGTCCCAACACTCTAACCACTAGGCTTCCTGCCGTCCCTACACTCTAACCACTTGGCTTCCTGCTGTCCCTACACTCTAACCACTAGGCTTCCTGCTGTCCCTACACTCTAACCACTAGGCTTCCTGCCGTCCCTACACTCTAACCACTAGGCTTCCTGCCGTCCCTACACTCTAACCACTAGGCTTCCTGCCGCCCCTACACTCTAACCACTAGGCTTCCTGCCGCCCCTACACTCTAACCACTAGGCTTCCTGCCGCCCCTACACTCTAACCACTAGGCTACCTGCCGCCCCTACACTCTAACCACTAGGCTTCCTGCCGCCCCTTTACATGATGAGTGTGCGGATGGAGTCGATTCAGGAAGAAAAAACGGAAATCTCAATTTCGATCAGAACAATTTGGAATTGTATTTTCAATTGACTTCCTGAATTGAAATGAATTGAAATGGAGTTGATCCCAACCCTGGTGTGCAGTGAGCTGAGCGAATGGTAAACGAACCACCTCATCCATAAAAAACTCCAGACTATACTGTGTTTCCTTATGGAGAATACTAGCTAGCTAATTATGTGTAGTAACTCAATGGGATGACATGATGTCCGTTCATTACATTAGTTAGCCATGTCGTTAGCCATGTCGTTAGCCATGTCGTTAGCCATGTCATTACATTAGTTAGCCATGTCGTTAGCCATGTCGTTAGCCATGTCATTACATTAGTTAGCCATGTCGTTAGCCATGTCGTTAGCCATGTCATTACATTAGTTAGCCATGTCGTTAGCCATGTCGTTAGCCATGTCGTTAGCCATGTCGTTAGCCATGTCGTTAGCCATGTCTCGAATTAAAATGTCAGTTTTTTGTATTTTATCCATTAGATTAGTGGCACTAATTTAACAATTTGCTTTTAATGAATTGCTGCTGAATATCAAGAAAATATTGATTGTGAAGTAACGTAGTATATTATTGACTGCTTGCCGTTTACACGTTTATAGTTGTGTAATTATTTATCCAAGGCTGGGTGCTCACACAGCCCCTCCCCTCCCAAGCACACATACAGACAAGCCCAACCCTTCCCTGTCCTGTCCTTTCCTGTCCTGCCCTGTCCTGTCCTAGCCAGCCCTGTCCTGTCCTGTCCATTCCTAGCCAACCCTGTCCTGTCCTTTCCTAGCCAACCCTGTCCTGTCCTGTCCTTTCTAGCCAGCCCTGTCCTGTCCTGTCCTTTCCTAGCCAGCCCTGTCCTGTCCTGTCCTTTCCTAGCTAACCCTGTCCTGTCCTGTCCTGTCCTGTCCTTTCCTAGCCAGCCCTGTCCTGTCCTTTCCTAGCCAGCCCTGTCCTGTCCTTTCCTAGCCAGCCCTGTCCTGTCCTGTCCTGTCTTTTCCTAGCCAGCCCTGTCCTTTCCTAGCCAGCCCTGTCCTGTCCTGTCCTGTCCTTTCCTAGCCAGCCCTGTCCTGTCCTTTCCTAGCCAGCCCTGTCCTGTCCTGTCCTTTCCTAGCCAGCCCTGCCCTGCCCTGTCCTGTCCTGTCCTTTCCTTTCCTGTCCTGTCCTGTCCTGCTGGTCCCACCCTTCTATCTGCCTTTCTCTGCATATCAGGAAGTCAGGGTGTTTGCATCCCAAAATGGCACCCTATTCCCTATATAGTGCACTACTTTTCCCCAGGACCCTGGTCTAAAGTAGTGCACTATATATGGAATAGGGTGCCATAGGGCTCTGGTCTAAAGTAGTGCACTATATAGGGAATAGGGTGCCATAGGACCCTGGTCTAAAGTAGTGCACTATATAGGGAATAGGGTGCCATAGGGCTCTGTATAGGGAATAGGGTTCCATAGGGCTATGGTCTAAAGTAGTGCACTATATAAGGAATAGGGTGCCATACAGGATGCATGCTCCTTAGTCTCTCAACCCTGCCTCCTACTCTCCCAGAATCCTCCCTGGTTGTCGTTACTTAGGATGTCTAGTTTGATGGATTAATTCAACTGTATGCTACGTTAGAGAATAGCAGAGTGGAAGAAGAACGGTATAAAATCTGCTCATCCGAAACCATTCCTGTCCTTGCTGTTTAAGAGGAGCTGACCAGTAGCTCTTCTCTTTCCGTAACAACAAACTCTTGTTTTAAATGAATTGATCGAGGTTTCTTCTTTATGCCCGTACCTCTGGACTCGGTCCAAGATAAAGGCTGTCTCGCACATTAGGCACCACCCCCCCCCCCCTTTTGCAAGTTTGAAATGTGAGCTGCCGAGCCTGCTTGTCTGTGTGTGTTTCTGCTCTCTTCTGGCTGTGTGGCTGTGTGTCTGTGTGATGTGTTTATTGGGAGGGCAGGCAATGGCTCAGTAGACAGAGAGGATACATCTATAACAGCAACGGCTGCAGGAAGATACAACAGAGGTGAGGAAATAAAACATTTAGTTCTCCCTCTCTCACCCCTCTCTCTCCCTCTCCCACTGTCCCCCTCACCCCTCTCCCTCTCTCTCTGTCCCCCTCACCCCTCTCTCTCCCTCTCCCACTGTCCCCCTCACCCCTCTCTCTCTCCCTCTCCCACTGTCCCCCTCACCCCTCTCTCTCCCTCTCTCACTGTCCCCCCCAACCCCCCTCTCTCTCTCGCACTGCCCCCCACCCCCCTCTCTCCTTCCTTCCTTCGCTCTCTCTCTCTTTAACCCTTGAGCAGGCAGCAGCAGAAAACCAGGTCCTTTCTGTTCTAGAGTAGACTGAGACATTCTCCATGATCCTGTCCTCCTCCTCTCTGCTGTCTGTCCTCCTGTCCTCCACCTCTCTGCTGTCTGTCCTCCTGTCCCTCTGTCCTCCTCTCTGCTGTCTGTCCTCCTGTCCTCCTCCTCTCTGCTGTCTGTCCTCCTGTCCTCCTCTCTGCTGTCTGTCCTCCTGTCCTCCTCTCTGCTGTCTGTCCTCCTGTCCTCCACCTCTCTGCTGTCTGTCCTCCTGTCCTCCACCTCTCTGCTGTCTGTCCTCCTGTCCTCCTGTCCTCCTCTCTGCTGTCTGTCCTCCTGTCCTCCTGTCCTCCTCTCTGCTGTCTGTCCTCCTGTCCTCCTCTCTGCTGTCTGTCCTCCTGTCCTCCTCTCTGCTGTCTGTCCTCCTGTCCTCCTGTCCTCCTCTCTGCTGTCTGTCCTCCTGTCCTCCTCTCTGCTGTCTGTCCTCCTGTCCTCCTGTCCTCCTCTCTGCTGTCTGTCCTCCTGTCCTCCTGTCCTCCTCTCTGCTGTCTGTCCTCCTGTCCTCCTGTCCTCCTCTCTGCTGTCTGTCCTCCTGTCCTCCTCTCTGCTGTCTGTCCTCCTGTCCTCCTCTCTGCTGTCTGTCCTCCTGTCCTCCTCTCTGCTGTATGAACAAAGCTTCCTTTTTAAAAGTCTTAACCCTCTTGTTCTGCCATGCTATTGTCTCGTGGGGATTGGTTGTCAGAGAGAGAGAGGAAGAGAGGGAGACAGAGAGAGAGGAAGAGGGGGAGAGAGAGTGGAGGGAGTACAGTGAGCGAGGGAGAGGAAGAGGGGGAGAGAGAGAGAGAGAGTGGAGGGAGTACAGTGAGAGAGGAAGAGGGGGAGAGAGAGAGAGGGTGGAGGGAGTACAGTGAGAGAGGGAGAGGAAGAGGGGGAGAGAGAGAGAGTGGAGGGAGTACAGTGAGAGAAGGAGAGGAAGAGGGGGAGAGAGAGAGTGGAGGGAGTACAGTGAGAGAGGGAGAGGAAGAGAGAGTGGAGGGAGTACAGTGAGAGAGGGAGAGGAAGAGGGGGAGAGAGAGAGAGGGTGGTGGAGAGAGTACAGCGGGAGAGGAAGAGGGGGAGAGGAAGAGAGAGGGGGGGAGACACAGAAAGCTGTAAAATAGTTACTGGCTTGCTTGAGTAGTGCAAAAATTAAAAGAAGCCCTGGCTTCCTGATTCCTGCAAATAAGTATTTGTAGACATGTGAGGAGCGCCAAGACGGGGGGAGGCGTTCCCCTGGGGGGGGGGGGGGTTCCACTGTGGGGGGGGTCACTGTGGGGGAGGAGTTGCACTGGGGGGGGGGTGGGGTGGGGGGGGGGGAGTTCCCCTGTGGTAGGTTAGTACTAGTGACTGACAGGGTGATTAAATGACTGACTGGCTGAGTAACTAACTGACTGGCTGAGGAGCTAACTGACTGGCTGAGTAACTAACTGACTGGCTGAGGAGCTAACTGACTGGCTGAGTAACTAACTGACTGGCTGAGGAGCTAACTGACTGGCTGAGTAACTAACTGACTGGCTGAGTAACTAACTGACTGGCTGAGTAACTAACTGACTGGCTGAGTAACTAACTGACTGGCTGATTAACTAACTGACTGGCTGAGGAGCTAACTGACTGGCTGAGTAACTAACTGACTGGCTGATTAACTAACTGACTGGCTGATTAACTAACTGACAGGCTGATTAACTGACTGACTGGCTGAGTAACTAACTGACTGGCTGATTAACTAACTGACTGGCTGATTAACTAACTGACTGGCTGAGTAACTAACTGACCTACTGATTAACTAACTGACTGACTGATTAACTAACTGACTGGCTGATTAACTAACTGACTGACTGATTAACTAACTGACTGGCTGATTAACTAACTGACTGACTGGCTGATTAACTAACTGACTGGCTGATTAACTAACTGACTGGCTGATTAACTAACTGACTGACTGACTGGCTGGCTGATTAACTAACTGGCTGACTGACTGGCTGATTAACTAACTGACTGACTGACTGGCTGATTAACTAACTGACTGGCTGATTAACTAACTGGCTGGCTGATTAACTAACTGAATGGCTGACTGGCTTATTAACTAACTGACTGGCTTATTAACTAACTGACAGGCTGATTAACTGACTGACTGGCTGAGTAACTAACTGACTGGCTGATTAACTAACTGACTGACTGATTAACTAACTGACTGGCTGATTAACTAACTGACTGGCTGAGTAACTAACTGACCTACTGATTAACTAACTAACTGACTGACTGATTAACTAACTGACTGGCTGATTAACTAACTGACTGACTGATTAACTAACTGACTGGCTGATTAACTAACTGACTGACTGGCTGATTAACTAACTGACTGGCTGATTAACTAACTGACTGGCTGATTAACTAACTGACTGACTGACTGGCTGGCTGATTAACTAACTGGCTGACTGACTGGCTGATTAACTAACTGACTGACTGACTGGCTGATTAACTAACTGACTGATTAACTAACTGACTGACTGGCTGATTAACTAACTGACTGGCTGATTAACTAACTGACTGACTGACTGATTAACTAACTGGCTGGCTGATTAACTAACTGACTGACTGATTAACTAACTGACTGACTGATTAACTAACTGACTGACTGATTAACTAACTGACTGGCTGATTAACTAACTGACTGGCTGATTAACTAACTGACTGGCTGATTAACTAACTGACTGACTGATTAACTAACTGACTGACTGATTAACTAGCTGACTGGCTGATTAACTAACTGACTGGCTGATTAACTAACTGACTGGCTGATAAACTAACTGACTAGCTGATTAACTAACTGACTGACTGACTGGCTGATTAACTGACTGATTGACTGACTGATAAATTAACTGACTAGCTCAGTAACTAACTGACTGACTGACTGGCTGATAAACTAACTGACTAGCTGATTAACTAATTGACTGGCTGTTTAACTAACTGACTGACTGACTGGCTGGCCGATTAACTAACTGACTGGCTGATTAACTGAACGGCGGATAAATAACTAAATGACTGTCTGTCTGACTGATTCATTGACTATCTATCTAACTGACTGACTGACTGATTAAATGACTGGCTGACTGGCTGACTGGCTTTGTGGTGTGGTTTAGTTGGTTGTCCTCCCCCATTCATTACCCAATTGTGTAGAGCTGAATGAAACACTTGTTCTCCTCAATATCAGGGATGTTTCCAAGTTGTGAAATCACACCCTTTGTTCTTGTCCCTCCCCTGTGCAGAGTAACTCAAGATCTGATTGGTACTTCAACTTCAAATCAAATCGCTGTTGCCTTGTCATGTCCTTTTTAATAAGAAACAGACAGGGACCATGCTTCAGAATGGTACACAGGTACACATTTCTCCCTCTGTGACAGCATGCTCACATACCTGGAGAGGAGATGGGCCATGAAAACAGCAGGACACCCCCATGGCTTCTTCATTCCACAATATAAATGGATATATTACTGCACCTTCTCTCAGTGTGGGTGGACCATAAATTGAACGGATTCATCCCTAGCTGCTGTACAGATCAACTCATTTGCTCACATGCTCCTTTTCAAGGGGAGAGAGAGAGAGAGAGAGAGAGAGAGAGAGAGAGAGAGAGAGAGAGAGAGAGAGAGAGAGAGAGAAAGAGAGAAAGAGAGAGAGGTAGAGAGAGGTAGAGAGGGGTAGAGAGGTAGAGAGGTAGAGAGAGAGTGAGAGCGTGAGAGAGACAGAGAGAAAGAGAGAGAGGTAGAGAGAGAGGTAGAGAGAGGTAGAGAGGTAGAGAGAGAGAGAGAGAGACAGAGATAAAGAGAGAGAGAGAGAGAGGTAGAGAGAGGTAGAGAGGTAGAGAGAGAGACAGAGAGAAAGAGAGAGAGGTAGAGAGAGGTAGAGAGAGAGTGAGAGAGTGTTAGTGAGAGAGAGAGAGAGAGAGAGAGAGAGAGAGAGAGAGAGAGAGAGAGAGAGAGAGAGAGAGAGAGTTAGTGAGAGAGTGTTAGAGAGAGAGAGGTATTGCAAACCACTAATTTCAGAAGAGGGTGAGTCAGAGAGGGAGATGTACGAGTGTGAATGGTTAAGGGTTGGAACACAGTTATTAAGGAGGGAAACCGGGTAAGAGAGACATCAAATAATCGGGCCCTTATATTTTAATCTGAACCCGGCGATGACTAAATTATCAGGCACTTCTTCACTTTCTACAATTCCATGTTTGACATTTCAGTCTTTGGTGGACATGTTAAAATGTTCTCTCGTATGGTGACACATAACCTGTTGATGGTGTTGATAGGGTTAATAGGCTGCTCGTTGATTTCACCTTGTACCCAAACCTCAACTGCAATGTTCAATCTCTCACAATGGGATTAACATGGAGATTGGGATTCTATCTATCTATCTATTCTGTTGGTTCTACTAAGTCTATTCTGTTGGTTCTACTAAGTCTGTTCTGTTGGTTCTACTAAATCTATTCTGTTGGTTCTGCTAAATCTATTCTGTTGGTTCTACTAAATCTATTCTGTTGGTTCTACTAAGTACTTCATCCATTCTGATTGTTATTCCACCTATCAGAAATGTTGTTATGCATTGCTAGTGAAATGCTGAACCCTATATATTTAAACCCTACAGAAACCAACTCGTGCAGAAGATGTCTGACAGACTCAGGTACCTGTCTGTGTCACAGTGCTGGACTGTTCAATATGGCCAACGTCATGTCATCGGCTGAATCAATCAATCATCCTCATCACAGAATGTGTCTCAAATGGCCCCCTATTCCCTGTGTAGTGCCCTGCTTTTGACCAGAGCCCTGGGTGCCATTTGGGATAATTTTCTGTCAGTGTTGGTGGACGTGTCTTACAGGACCAGACGTACATTAAATGTTGTGTGCATCCGATGTGGCTTTCTGATTGGACGCGTTGCGAAGGTTCCGAAGGCTTTTTGTTGGGGGGGCTGCTAAACTGTTCTGTCTGTGATAGCATGGTTGTTTACACGTTGTTGAATCATTTTGCTTTTGTCATAACATAACTACGCCGGCGATGTTGAGTCAGATTTGTTTCCTTGTACTTTTCCGCAGGTACAGTTGAAGTCGGAAGTTGACATACACTTAGGTTGGAGTCATTAAAACTCCTTTTTCAACCACTTCACAAATTTCTTGTTAACAAACTATAGTTTTGGCAAGTCGGTTAGGACATCTACTTTGTGCATGACACAAGTCATTTTTCCAACAACTGTTAACAGACAGATTATTTCACTTATAATTCACTGTATCATAGTTCCAGTGGGTCAGAAGTTAAAAGAAGTTAAGTTGACTGTGACTTTAACCGGCTTGGAAATTTCCAGAAAATGGCTTTAGAAGCTTCTGATAGGCCAATTGACATCACTTGAGTCAATTGGAGGTGTACCTGTGGATGTATTTCAAGGCCTACTTTCAAACTCAGTGCCTCTTTGCTTGACATCATGGGAAAATGAAAAGACATCAGCCAAGACCTCAGAAAAAAATGTGCAGACCTCCACAAGTCTGGTTCATCCTTTGAAGCAATTTCCAAACGCCTGAAGGTACCACATTCATCTGTACAAACAATTGTATGCAAGTATAATCACCATGGGACTCGTTCTGTCTCTTAGAGATGAACGTACTTTGGTGCAAAAAGTGCAAATCAATCCCAGAACAACAGCAAAGGACCTCGTGAAGATGCTGGAGGAAACAGGTACAAAAGTATCTATTTCCACTATAAAACAATTCCTATATCGACATAACCTGTCACGCCCTGACCTTAGAGAGCCTTTTCATGTCTCTATTTGGTTTGGTCAGGGTGTGGTTTGGGTGGGCATTCTATATTTCTTTGTTTCTGGCCGAGTGTGGTTCCCCAATCAGAGGCAGCTGTCTATCGTTGTCTCTGATTGGGGATCATACTTAGGCAGCCCTTTTTCCCACCTGTGATTGTGGGTACTTGTCTATGTGTAGTGGCCTGCGAGCACTACGTAGCTTTTCGCTCGTTTGTTATTTCTGGTTTTGTTGGCGACATTATAAATGAACTCAAATGTACGCTCACAACGCTGCGCTTTGGTCCGATCATTCCGACGAACGTGACAGAACTACCCACCGCAAAAGGACCAAGCAGCGTGGAGAAGGGGACTCATGGACATGGGAGGAAATCCTGGACGCTAAAGGACCCTGGAGGCAGGCTGGGGAATATCACCGTCCAAAGGACGAGATAAAGGCAGCGAAGGAGGAGCGGCGACGATATGAGGAGGCAAGTCATCGAAGCAGGTACGAGAGGCAGCCCCCAAAAAATATTTGGGGGGCCACAAGGGCGGATTGTGCCAGCTCAGCGTTCTTGGTCTCCGGTGCGCCGTTTCGGCCCAGGGTATACTGCGCCGGCTCTGCGCACTGTGTCTCCGGTGCTCTGTGACTGCCCAGTGCATCTTTAGTGCGGGCTAAAGTGGGCAATCAGCCTGGAAGAGTGGTGCCAGGGATAAGCACCAGATCTCCATTGCTCCCCCACAGCCCGGTTCATCCTGTGCCTGCTCCCAGAACCAGGTCTCCTGTATGTATCCCCAGCCTGGTAAGCCATGTGGCAGCCCCATGCACCAGGCTGCCTACAGTGATGATCCATGGCACGAAGCCTCCAGTGATGATCCATGGCACGAAGCCTCCAGTGATGATCCATGGCATGAAGCCTCCAGCGTCAGTCCCCAGTCCGGAGCGTCCAGCGACAGTCCCCAGTCCGGAGCCTCCAGCGACAATCCCCAGTCCGGACCCTCCAGCGACGAGGGTCCTCTTTCCGGGGCCTGCTGCGAGGGTCTCCAGTCCGGGGCCTGCAGCGACGAGGGTCCTCTTTCCGGGGCCTGCTGCGAGGGTCCCCAGTCCGGGGCCTGCAGCGAGGGTTCCCAGTCCGGGGCCGGCAGCGAGGGTCCCCCGGTCCGGGGCCTGCGGAGAAGTTCCCAGTCCAGGATCGGCGACGAGGGTCCCCACACCAGAGGCGCCACCACAATGGGGTTATCCAGAGGTGGAGCGGGGGGTGGGGGGGGAGGTACTGTCAGGCCCTGACCTTAGAGAGCCTTTTTATGTCTCTATTTGGTTTGGTCAGGGTGTGGTTTGGGTGGGCATTCCAGGTTCTTTGTTTCTGGCCGAGTGTGGTTCCCCAATCAGAGGCAGCTGTCTATCGTTGTCTCTGATTGGGGATCATACTTAGGCAGCCCTTTTTCCCAGCTGTGATTGTGGGTACTTGTCTATGTGTAGTGGCCTGCGAGCACTACGTAGCTTTTCGCTCGTTTGTTATTTCTGTTTTTGTTGGCGACATTATAAATAAACAAAAATGTACGCTCACAACGCTGCGCCTTGCTCCGATCATTTCGACAAACGTAACATAACCTGAAAGGCCGCTCAGCAAGGAAGACACTGCTCCAAAACCGCCATAAAAAAGCCAGACTACGGTTTACAACTGCACATGGGGACAAAGATCGTACTTTTTAGAGAAATGTCCTCTCTTCTGATGAAACAAAAATAGAACTGTTTGGCCATAATGACCATTGTTATGTTTGGAGGATAAAGGAGTAGGCTTGCAAACCAAAGATCACCGTCCCAACCTTGAAGCATGGGGGTGGTGGCATCATGTTGTGGGGGTGCTTTGCTGCAGGAGGGGACTGGTGCACTTCACAAAATAGATGGCATCATGAGCGGGGAAAACTATGTGGATATATTGAAGCAACATCTCAAGACATCAGTTCGGAAGTTAAAGCTTGGTCGCAAATGGGTCTTCCAAATGGACAATGACCCCAAGCATACTTCCAAAGTTGTGGCAAAATGGCTTAAGGACAACAAAGTCAAGGTATTGGAGTGGCCATCACAAAGCCCTGACCTCAATCATATTGAACATTTGTGGGCAGAACTGAAAAAGCGTGTGCGAGCAAGGAGGCCTACAAACCTGATTCAGTTACACCAGCTCTGTCAGGAGGAATGGGTCAAAATTCACCCAACTTATTGTGGGAAGCTTGTGGAAGGCTACCCGAAATGTTTGACCCAAGTTAAACAATTTAAAGGCAATGCTACCAAATACTAATTGAGTGTATGTAAACTTCTGACCCACTGGGAATGTGATGAAAGAAATAAAGGCTAAAATAATTCATTCTCTCTACTATTATTCAGACATTTCACATTCTTAAAATAAAGTGGTGATCCAACTGACCTAGACGGGGAGTTTTTACTCTGGTTAAATGTCAGGGATTGTGAAAAACCGAGTTTAAATGTATTTGGCTAAGGTGTATGTACATTTCCGACTTCAACTGGATGTACCTATTGTTTTTAAATCGATGAATGCTATGCAATGTTTGTTTAATTTGTTTGATGTCCTAGGTATACTGTACATCAAGCTGTCTCACTACACAAACAGGATATAGACTAGTGTCCTGTCCAGGAGGTGTCCTGGTACATCAAGCTGTCTCACTACAGAAACAGGATATAGACTAGTGTCCTGTCCAGGGGGTGTCCTGTACATCAAGCTGTCTCACTACAGAAACAGGATATAGACTAGTGTCCTGTCCAGGGGGTGTCCTGTACATCAAGCTGCCTCACTACAGAAACAGGAGATAGACTAGTGTCCTGTCCAGGGGGTGTCCTGGTACATCAAGCTGTCTCACTACAGAAACAGGAGAAAGACTAGTGTCCTGTCCAGGGGGTGTCCTGGTACATCAAGCTGTCTCACTACAGAAACAGGAGATAGACTAGTGTCCTGTACATCAAGCTGTCTCACTACAGAAACAGGAGATAGACTAGTGTCCTGTCCAGGGGGTGTCCTGGTACATCAAGCTGTCTCACTACAGAAACAGGAGATAGACTAGTGTCCTGTCCAGGGGGTGTCCTGGTACATCAAGCTGTCTCACTACAGAAACAGGAGATAGACTAGTGTCCTGGTACATCAAGCTGTCTCACTACAGAAACAGGAGATAGACTAGTGTCCTGTCCAGGGGGTATCCTGTACATCAAGCTGACCTGTGGGCTGTTGTGTCTTGGACAAGGTGTCCTACTTCTAGGTTAGAGGTCCAGCAGCATAAAAGACCGTCTGTCTCTCAGTCGACATATCTGGGTGTTGTGTCCTGTGGTGGTCGTCTCTGGTTGTGTCCTGTGGTGTTCGTCTCTGGTTGTGTCCTGTGGTGGTCATCTCTGGTTGTGTCCTGTGGTGGTCGTCTCTGGTTGTGTCCTGTGGTGGTCGTCCATGGTTGTGTCCTGTGGTGTTCGTCTCTGGTTGTGTCCTGTGGTGGTCGTCTCTCGTTGTGTCCTGTGGTGGTCGTCTCTGGTTGTGTCCTGTGGTGGTCGTCTCTGGTTGTGTCCTGTGGTGGTCGTCTCTGGTTGTGTCCTGTGGTGTTCGTCTCTGGTTGTGTCCTGTGGTGTTCGTCTCTGGTTGTGTCCTGTGGTGTTCGTCTCTGGTTGTGTCCTGTGGTGTTCGTCTCTGGTTGTGTCCTGTGGTGGTCGTCTCTGGTTGTGTCCTGTGGTGTTCGTCTCTGGTTGTGTCCTGTGGTGGTCGTCTCTGGTTGTGTCCTGTGGTGGTTGTCTCTGAGCCACTCCACATGTCTCACTGACAAGCCATGAATGAGTGTAGCGAAGCCTACTTCTTAAAGGTTGAATAGCAGGATTGAGAAGGAACGCTGTATAATTATTAGTCCGTGATTGGTGAATCACTCGACAGGTAGAGGATTGATCTGGCTCACTAATTCACTCTCTACTAGTTTTCAGTCCTGGGGTTTTTCAACGTTTCTATTGAATGTCGATGTGGTTGTGTGTTGTTATTTGGGCCGTGAATTGGCAAGGATCACACGGTACAATATTATCATGACACATTATATATACAAAAGTATTTGGACACACCTGTTGCTGACGGTTGTATAAAATTCGAGCAGACAGCCGTGCAATCTCCATAGACAAACATTGGCAGTAGAACGGCCTTACTGAATAACTCAGTGACTTTCAGCTGCCCCAGGAAACTGTAAGTGATGTTATTGTGAAGTGGAAATGTCTAGGAGCAACAACGGCTCAGCCGTGAAGTGGTAGGCCACACAAGCTCACAGAACAGGACCGCCGAGTACTGAAGCGCATGGCACGTAAAAATCGTCTGTCCTCGGTTGCAACACTCACTACAGAGTTCCAAACTGCCTCTGGAAGCAACGTCAGGGAGAACATACAGAAATGGTTTGTCGGGGATCGGTATGGAAGAACTTGACTGGCCTGCACAGAGCCCTGACCTCAACCCCATCAAATATCTTTGGGATGATTTGTAACGCCGACATGCGAGCCAGGCCTAATCGCCCAACCTCACGTGGCTGAATGGAAGGAAGTCCCTGCAGCAATGTTCCAACATCTAGTGGAAAGCCTCCCCAGAAGAGTGGAGGCTGTTATAGCAGAAAAGGGGGGGGACCAACTCCATATTAATGCCCATGATTTTGGAATGAGATATTCGATGAGCAGGAGTCCATATCCTGTTGGTCATGTAGTAGATTCTATTTGTACTGTGATTTCATGTTCCAAACTTACTGCAGAGAGATGAGAAAACTAGTTTTTACTTATATTTAACTAGGCAAGTCAGTTAAGAACAAATTCTTATTTTACAACGACAGCATTGGAACAGTGGAGGTAACTACCTAGTTCAGGGGGGCAGAATGATAGATTTTGTACCTTGTCAGCTCAGGGATTCGATCCAGCAACCTTTGGGTTAGTAGTCCAACGCGCTAACCACTAGGCTACGCTGGGGGTCACGATCAGTCATGGAAATAAACCAAAACTATTTTGTTTCCCCTATTTTAAAGAAGACAGAACAAGCGATTGACGTTTGGTACAGCCAACTAGCACACCAACAAAAAAATCTATATTGTGACATTGTCAAAACGATACAAGATATCGTCACAAATAATATCCCGGTTTGTAACTGTGTGATAGTTCTCCCACATCACTAGTTGTTTTGAAGGGAGGGTGGTTGTCTGGCTGTCCATTCCTAGTCGTGTCTTTTCAGTGTCCCGTAGGGTGTCGTGATCATGTTAGTCCTCCTCTCTGTGTGTGTGTGTTTCAGTCCTCTTCCTGTCTGGTTTTGGGTTTTGACCCACTGTGAGAGGGTCACAGGTGACTCTGCTGCCGGCATGGTTGTGTGCCAATACGGGGAACTGCTGTTCGTTCATTACCCATCACCCCTGAGGGTCCCACAGACACACGGTCGCATCTACTGCTGTCCTTTAATTAGTTTTATTGAAGACGAGAGGGCTTAATGGTTCCTCTTTGTGAACGGCAGCCTGTTGCCGGGGGAAACCGTCTGGTGGTCTGGAAGCTTCTTCTTCTCAGGTCAACCGCTCTGATAATCTGCTGACAGGAACACACACTATACACACACACACACTATACACACTATACACACTATACACACACACACACACTATACACACTATACACACTATACACACACACACTATACACACACACACACACACACACTACACACACTATACACACACACACACTACACACACACACACACACACACACATACACAAACACACTACACACACACACACACACTATAGTTTATACACACTTAAACACACATACACACCTAAACACACGCACGCACACACACACACACACACACACGCACGCACACACACACGCACTATAGTTTATACACACTTTAACACACATACACACCTAAACACACACACGCACGCACACACACACACACACACACAGAGAGAGAGACACACACACACACAGAGAGACACACACTCACACACTATACACACACACACACACACACACACAGAGAGACACACACACACACAGAGAGTCACACACACACACTATACACACACACACACTATAGTTTATACACACTTAAACACACACACACACTATAGTTTATACACACTTAAACACACACTCACACCTAAACACACACACTATAGTTCACACACACTTAGTTAAACATACTCACTGACTGTAAACACCCGCCATGGGAAGGACATGAGCAGGATCCTCAGTCCGCCCTTGTTGCATATTTATTTATTTTTTGCCGTAACCCTACACACCTGATTCAAATGATTAAATCTTTGCCGTTTAGTTGATCATTTGAATCTGGTGTGCTAAGACAAACAAACAAAAAAAGTGTGTACCCAGGGTGGGCCGAGGACCGAGTTTGAGAAACCCTGCTCTATATTAACTTTCTCTTCTCCAATGGACGAGGCCGTGATCAATTTATTATAAATAAATTACAATTTAAAAATGATTTGTTTCGTTTTAACTATAATAGTTTGGGTCCTTTATACACAACCAGAATTAAAGTATATCATGTTGTTGATTTAAACCAATAAGACAAGTGATGTGTTTGTGTCATGCTGTTCATTTAATAACCTATTAAAATAAGGCTGGGGATGCTGTTGATTTAATAATAATGTTGCCAGATTGGGTGGAATTAAGATATAAAGATGTTGTTGCCAGATTGGGTTGAATTAAGATATGAAGATGTTGTTGCCAGATTGGGTTGAATTAAGATATAAAGATGTTGTTGCCAGATTGGGTCAAATTAAGATATAAAGATGTTGTTGCCAGATTGGGTCAAATTAAGATATAAAGATGTTGTTGCCAGATTGGGTTGAATTAAGATATAAAGATGTTGTTGCCAGATTGGGTGGAATTAAGATATAAAGATGTTGTTGCCAGATTGGGTCAAATTAAGATATAAAGATGTTGTTGCCAGATTGGGTCAAATTAAGATATAAAGATGTTGTTGCCAGATTGGGTTGAATTAAGATATAAAGATGTTGTTGCCAGATTGGGTCAAATTAAGATATAAAGATGTTGTTGCCAGATTGGGTTGATTTAAGATATGAAGATGTTGTTGCCAGATTGGGATGAATTAAGATATAAAGATGTTGTTGCCAGATTGGGTCGAATTAAGATATAAAGATGTTGTTGCCAGATTGGGTCGAATTAAGATCTAAATAGGTTTGGAGGAGTTTTACTATAAATCAGCGTACTGTCACTGTGAAAGACACGCATTAACAGATTGAAGTTAGGGATTTATTTAGGATTTCTGCATAAGGATATACTGCTCCTCGGGAGGTGAGAGAGAGAGAGAGAATATTTTAGAGCTGTCACTATGCAGTGACTCATTCGGAGACTGTTGGCGCAGCAACACAAAGAAAACAGGATGTAAAATCTGCCTCGGCATTTGCCTCCCTCCTCCCCTGTGTGTCTCCTGCCATCACATGGCCACATATGTTCTTCAATGCAGTAATACCTTCTTGGCGAGGGGCCAAAGCTCGGCTGAGGCACCCTCTCCTCTTCGCCGGCCGGACGCACATGGCATGACATGCTGGCCGTGTGTCCTGATACACACAATCTAGTAGGACACACACACCGTGGCCAGCAGGGCAGGAGGCTGTGTTTAATCCGGAGCCCATGCCGGGCTGCAGCGAGAGGAATGATCCATAAAACCTAGCCAGTCTGGCTCCCTATGCGGCAAGGGGCCTAAGTAGTCACTGACATGGCTCCAACATGAGAGAGAGGAGGCAGAGAATGAATGAGGGAGGGAGGGAGGCAGAAAATGAATGAGGGAGGGAGAGAGAGAGAGAGAGAGAGAGGCAGAGAATGAATGGGGGAGGGGGAGGGAGAGAGGAGGCATGGGATCAATACTAGTAGTAGTAGACATGGGATCAACATCAATACTAGTAGTAGTAGACATGGGATCAACATCAATACTAGTAGTAGTAGTAGTAGACATGGGATCAACATCAATACTAGTAGTAGTAGACATGGGATCAACATCAATACTAGTAGTAGTAGTAGTAGACATGGGATCAACATCAATACTAGTAGTAGTAGTAGTAGACATGGGATCAACATCAATACTAGTAGTAGTAGTAGACATGGGATCAACATCAATACTAGTAGTAGTAGTAGTAGACATGGTATCAACATCAATACTAGTAGTAGTAGACATGGGATCAACATCAATACTAGTAGTAGTAGTAGACATGGGATCAACATCAATACTAGTAGTAGTAGTAGTAGACATGGGATCAACATCAATACTAGTAGTAGTAGACATGGGATCAACATCAGGTAGGCCATTCATGTCGTTTTTAATGTCTCCCTGGGGCTTTATGAGAGAGAGAGAGAGACAGAGACAGAGAGAGAGAGAGAGAGACAGAGAGACAGAGAGCGAAAGAGACAGAGAGCGAGAGAGACAGAGAGAGAGAGAGGGAGAGAGAGAGAGAGAGAGAGAGAGACAGAGAGAGAGAGAGAGAGAGACAGAGAGACAGAGAGAGAGAGACAGAGAGAGAGAGAGACACAGAGAGAGAGAGAGAGAGACAGAAACAGAGAGAGAGAGAGAGACAGAGAGACAGAGAGCGAAAGAGACAGAGAGAGAGAGAGAGAGAGAGAGAGAGAGAGACAGAGAGAGAGAGAGAGAGAGAGAGAGAGAGACAGAGAGAGAGAGAGAGAGAGAAGCCAGCCGTCTCAGTAGATGTATTACTACCCTTTACTGTAGCTGACCAGCATGCAACACAACTGGGGACCAATATCAATACCACACACCACAGCCAGGCAGACCCCTGAGACTAATCTACTAGGCACAGATGATAAGATCTCACCCTCTTTCCTCTCCCTCCTTCCTCCCTCTGTCCTCCCTCTGTCCTCTCCTCTCCTTCCATCCTCTCCCCTCCCTCCCTATTTCCTCTCCCCTCCCTCCCTCCCTCATCTCCCCTCCCTATTTCCTCACCCCTCCCTCCCTCCATCATCTCCCCTCCCTCCGTCCTCTTCCTTCCCTCCGTCCTCTCCCCTCCCTCCCTCCCTCCATCCTCTCCCCTCCCTCCATCATCTCCCCTCCCTCCGTCCTCTCCCCTCCCTCCCTCCGTCCTCTCCCCTCCCTCCCTATTTCCTCTCCCCTCCCTCCCTCCATCATCTCCCATCCCTATTTCCTCTCCCCTCCCTCCCTCCATCATCTCCCCTCCCTATTTCCTCTCCCCTCCCTCCCTCCGTCCTCTCCCCTCTCTCCCTCCGTCCTCTCCCCTCCCTTCCTATTTCCTCTCCCCTCCCTCCGTCCTCTCCCCTCCCTCCCTATTTCCTGGTAGAGGTGAGTTAGCCTGGTTAGCCTCTTGTTGTAACAGAACACTGGTAGAGGTGAGTTAGCCTCTTGTTGTAACAGAATAATGGTAGAGGTGAGTTAGCCTGGTTAGCCTCTTGTTGTAACAGAATAATGGTAGAGGTGAGTTAGCCTGGTTAGCCTCTTGTTGTAACAGAATAATGGTAGAGGTGAGTTAGCCTGGTTAGCCTCTTGTTGTAACAGAATAATGGTAGAGGTGAGTTAGCCTGGTTACCCTCTTGTTGTAACAGAATCATGGTAGAGGTGAGTTAGCCTCTTGCTGTAACAGAATAATGGTAGAGGTGAGTTAGCCTGGTTAGCCTCTTGTTGTAACAGAATAATGGTAGAGGTGAGTTAGCCTGGTTAGCCTCTTGTTGTAACAGAATAATGGTAGAGGTGAGTTAGCCTCTTGTTGTAACAGAATAATGGAAGAGGTGAGTTAGCCTGGTTAGCCTCTTGTTGTAACAGAATAATGGTAGAGGTGAGTTAGCCTGGTTAGCCTCTTGTTGTAACAGAATGATGGTAGAGGTGAGTTAGCCTCTTGTTGTAACAGAATAATGGTTGAGGTGAGTTAGCCTGGTTAGCCTCTTGTTGTAACAGAATAATGGTAGAGGTGAGTTAGCCTGGTTAGCCTCTTGTTGTAACAGAATAATGGTAGAGGTGAGTTAGCCTGGTTAGCCTCTTGTTGCCTCTTGTTGTAACAGAATAATGGTAGAGGTGAGTTAGCCTGGTTAGCCTCTTGTTGTAACAGAATAATGGTAGAGGTGAGTTAGCCTGGTTAACCTCTTGTTGTAACAGAATAATGGTAGAGGTGAGTTAGCCTGGTTAGCCTCTTGTTGTAACAGAATAATGGTAGAGGTGAGTTAGCCTGGTTAGCCTCTTGTTGTAACAGAATAATGGTAGAGGTGAGTTAGCCTCTTGTTGTAACAGAATAATGGAAGAGGTGAGTTAGCCTGGTTAGCCTCTTGTTGTAACAGAATAATGGTAGAGGTGAGTTAGCCTGGTTAGCCTCTTGTTGTAACAGAATGATGGTAGAGGTGAGTTAGCCTCTTGTTGTAACAGAATAATGGTTGAGGTGAGTTAGCCTGGTTAGCCTCTTGTTGTAACAGAATAATGGTAGAGGTGAGTTAGCCTGGTTAGCCTCTTGTTGTAACAGAATAATGGTAGAGGTGAGTTAGCCTGGTTAGCCTCTTGTTGCCTCTTGTTGTAACAGAATAATGGTAGAGGTGAGTTAGCCTGGTTAGCCTCTTGTTGTAACAGAATAATGGTAGAGGTGAGTTAGCCTGGTTAACCTCTTGTTGTAACAGAATAATGGTAGAGGTGAGTTAGCCTGGTTAGCCTCTTGTTGTAACAGAATAATGGTAGAGGTGAGTTAGCCTGGT
Source organism: Oncorhynchus kisutch (assembly GCF_002021735.2). Classification (NCBI taxonomy): domain Eukaryota; kingdom Metazoa; phylum Chordata; class Actinopteri; order Salmoniformes; family Salmonidae; genus Oncorhynchus; species Oncorhynchus kisutch. Next base: position 5,227,460 of record NC_034193.2, read on the forward strand.
TCACCTCTTGTTGTAACAGAATAATGGTAGAGGTGAGTTAGCCTGGTTAGCCTCTTGTTGTAACAGAATAATGGTAGAGGTGAGTTAGCCTGGTTCACCTCTTGTTGTAACAGAATAATGGTAGAGGTGAGTTAGCCTGGTTAGCCTCTTGTTGTAACAGAATAATGGTAGAGGTGAGTTAGCCTGGTTAGCCTCTTGTTGTAACAGAATAATGGTAGAGGTGAGTTAGCCTCTTGTTGTAACAGAATAATGGTAGAGGTGAGTTAGCCTCTTGCTGTAACAGAATAATGGTAGAGGTGAGTTAGCCTGGTTAGCCTCTTGTTGCCTCTTGTTGTAACAGAATAATGGTAGAGGTGAGTTAGCCTCTTGTTGTAACATAATAATGGTAGAGGTGAGTTAGCCTGGTTAGCCTCTTGTTGTAACAGAATAATGGTAGAGGTGAGTTAGCCTGGTTAACCTCTTGTTGTAACAGAATAATGGTAGAGGTGAGTTAGCCTGGTTAGCCTCTTGTTGTAACAGAATAATGGTAGAGGTGAGTTAGCCTGGTTCACCTCTTGTTGTAACAGAATAATGGTAGAGGTGAGTTAGCCTGGTTAGCCTCTTGTTGTAACAGAATAATGGTAGAGGTGAGTTAGCCTGGTTAGCCTCTTGTTGTAACAGAATAATGGTAGAGGTGAGTTAGCCTCTTGTTGTAACAGAATAATGGTAGAGGTGAGTTAGCCTCTTGCTGTAACAGAATAATGGTAGAGGTGAGTTAGCCTGGTTAGCCTCTTGTTGTAACAGAATAATGGTCGAGGTGAGTTAGCCTCTTGTTGTAACAGAATAATGGAAGAGGTGAGTTAGCCTGGTTAGCCTCTTGTTGTAACAGAATAATGGTAGAGGTGAGTTAGCCTGGTTAGCCTCTTGTTGTAACAGAATGATGGTAGAGGTGAGTTAGCCTCTTGTTGTAACAGAATAATGGTTGAGGTGAGTTAGCCTGGTTAGCCTCTTGTTGTAACAGAATAATGGCAGAGGTGAGTTAGCCTGGTTAGCCTCTTGTTGTAACAGAATAATGGTAGAGGTGAGTTAGCCTCTTGTTGTAACAGAATAATGGAAGAGGTGAGTTAGCCTGGTTAACCTCTTGTTGTAACAGAACACTGGTAGAGGTGAGTTAGCCTGGTTAGCCTCTTGTTGTAACAGAATGATGGTAGAGGTGAGTTAGCCTCTTGTTGTAACAGAATAATGGTAGAGTTGAGTTAGCCTGGTTAGCCTCTTGTTGTAACAGAATAATGGTAGAGGTGAGTTAGCCTGGTTAGCCATGTTGAATGGCTGCCAGGTCCTCAAATTGATGGCTCCATCACAGTTGTACCCCTCTCCTTTGTTGCAACAGCGCTAGCTAAATACACTGTCCAGCCTTACCGCTGTTCTGCCTTTGTTTTCCCCCCTCCGTTTAGGTCTTCAATCTCTCCTCTTGTACCTTGTTGTGAATGACACCTGAAAAAGAGCTGATAAGGTTTGATAAAGGCTTGATCATTCCCAGTCCCAACCCTTTCCCTAGTTACAACCCCAGTCCCAACCCTTTCCCTAGTTACAACCCCAGTCCCAACCCTTATCCTAGTTACAGCCCCAGTCCCAACCCTTTCCCTAGTTACAACCCCAGCCCCAACCCTTTCCCTAGTTACAACCCCAGTCCCAACCCTATCCCTAGTTACAGCCCCAGTCCCAACCCTATCCCTAGTTACAGCCCCAGTCCCAACCCTATCCCTAGTTACAACCCCAGTCCCAACCCTTATCCTAGTTACAGCCCCAGTCCCAACCCTTTTCCTAGTTACAACCCCAGTCCCAACCCTTTCCCTAGTTACAACCCCAGTCCCAACCCTTTCCCTAGTTACAGCCCCAGTCCCAACCCTTTCCCTAGTTACAACCCCTGTCCCAACCCTTTCCCTAGTTACAGCCCCAGTCCCAACCCTTTCCCTAGTTACAACCCCAGTCCCAACCCTTTCCCTAGTGACAACCCCAGTCCCAACTCTTTCACTAGTGACAACCCCAGTCCCAACCCTTTCCCTAGTGACAACCCTAGTCCCAACCCTTTCCCTAGTTACAACCCCAGTCCCAACCCTTTCCCTAGTTACAACCCCAGTCCCAACCCTTTCCCTAGTTACAGCCCCAGTCCCAACACTTTCCCAAGTTTACAGCCCCAGTCCCAACACTTCCCCTAGTTACAGCCCAGTCCCAACCTTTTCCCTAGTTACAGCCCCAGTCCCAACACTTCCCCTAGTTACAGCCCAGTCCCAACCTTTTCCCTAGTTACAGCCCCAGTCCCAACACTTCCCCTAGTTACAGCCCAGTCCCAACCTTTTCCCTAGTTACAGCCCCAGTCCCAACCTTTTCCCTAGTTACAGCCCCAGCATCAGCCTCACAACCACCACCACCCCCTTCCCCAGCCCTAACCCAGCCTCAGTTTTTCCCTGACCTTAACAATACCCATAAATCCCCAGCCCCAAACCAGGCTAGGTGTAACCCAGTCTCCCTAACCCAGGCCAGCCCTAACCCAAGCCAGCCCTAACCCAGGCCAACCCTATCCCAGGCCTGCCCTATCCCAGGCCAGCCCTAACCCAGCCCAGCTCTAACCCAGGCCAGCCCTAACCCAGGCCAGACATAACCCAGCCCTAAAATAGGCCAGCCCTAACCCAGGCCAGCCCTAACCCAGGCCAGCCCTATCCCAGGCCAGCCCTAACCCAGGCCAGCCCTAACCCAGGCCAGCCATAACCCAGCCCTAAAGCAGGCCAGCCCTAACCCAGCCCAGCTCTAACCCAGGCCAGCAATAACAGAGCAGTCTGTCTCCTGGCGCCTGCCTTGCCAGAGTATGGAGGGAGGGAGGGGATGAAAAACCCAGCTGCCTCTGTGCCTGGGCCCTGTGAGGCTTCTAAATGAGAGGGAGGAGATGGAGAGAGGAGGAGAGGCAGGAGGGGAGGGAGAGTTAGACTGCTGGCACCATCTGGACATGTCTTCTGTATTCCAGCCCTCATCTTTACACAGAGCCAGGCTGGTGTCTTTACACAGAGCCAGGCTGGTGTCTTTACACAGAGCCAGGCTGGTGTCTTTACACAGAGCCAGGCTGGTGTCTTCTGTATTCCAGCCCTCATCTTTACACAGAGCCAGGCTGGTGTCTTCTGTATTCTAGCCCTCATCTTTACACAGAGCCAGGCTGGTGTCTTTACACAGAGCAGGGCTGGTGTCTTTACACAGAGCCAGGCTGGTATCTTTACACAGAGCCAGGCTGGTGTCTTTACACAGAGCCAGGCTGGTGTCTTTACACAGAGCCAGGCTGGTGTCTTTACACAGAGCCAGGCTGGTGTCTTCTGTATTCTAGCCCTCATCTTTACAGAGAGCCGGGCTGGTGTCTTTACACAGAGCCAGGCTGGTGTCTTTACACAGAGCCAGGCTGGTGTCTTCTGTATTCTAGCCCTCATCTTTACAGAGAGCCAGGCTGGTGTCTTCTGTATTCTAGCCCTCATCTTTACAGAGAGCCAGGCTGGTGTCTTCTGTATTCTAGCCCTCATCTTTACAGAGAGCCAGGCTGGTGTCTTCTGTATTCTAGCCCTCATCTTTACAGAGAGCCGGGCTGGTTTGCTCAGTGTTCAAATGAAAGGAGATCTGACTTTGGGGGTTAGAAGCTCTCAGAATTCTCTCTCTCTTTCTCTTTCTCTTTCTCTTCTCCCTCTTGTCTTTCCATCTCTTGCCCTTATCTCTCACACAGACATGGCACAATAGTCAGTCAGTCCCTGTGTGCTTGTGTTATATTATACTGATATGATTGACCCCTGACCCCTGTTTACGGTCACTGAGCTTCACACTGATTTTACTGACCCCTGACCCGAGTTTACTGTCACTGAGCCTCACACTGATACAACTGACCCCTGTTTACTGTCACTGAGCCTCACACTGATATTACTGACCCCTGTTTACTGTCACTGAGTCTCACACTGATATTACTGACCCCTGTTTACTGTCACTGAGCCTCACACTGATATTACTGACCCCTGACCCGAGTTTACTGTCACTGAGCCTCACACTGATACAACTGACCACTGACCCATGTTTACTGTCACTGAGCCTCACACTGATTTTACTGACCCCTGACCCCTGTTTACTGTCACTGAGCCTCACACTGATTTTACTGACCCCTGACCCCTGTTTACGGTCACTGAGCTTCACACTGATTTTACTGACCCCTGACCCCTGTTTACTGTCACTGAGTCTCACACTGATGTTTTTTTTGTTCTTTTTAAACAACCTTTATTTAACTAGGCAAGTCAATTAAGAACAAATTCTTATTTACAATGACGGCCTAGGGAAGCAGGGAGGGAGGTAGAGGGAAGGAGGTAGGGAGGGAGGGAAGCAGGGAATCAGTGAGGTAGATAGAGAGGTAGGGTGAAGGAGGGAGGGAGGTAGGGGGAAGGAGGGAATCAGTGCGGTAGATAGAGAGGTAGGGAGGGAGGGAGGGAAGGAGGGAGGGAGGTGGAGGGAAGGAGGGAATGGGTGAGGTAGGTAGAGAAGTAGGGAGGTAGGGGGAAGGAGGGAGGGAGGTAGGGAGAGATTAAGTCCATCTGAGGGATCTGTAGGGCCAGACTGAACCCTAGTGGACAAGGACAGAAGTGACACTGATTTGGCTGGTTTGGTACAGAAGCAGTAGTTTTCAAAACATTCCTGGTCTCACTTGATTCACCAAGTAAAGGGCTTGATGATTAGTTGACAGGTGGAATCATTTGCTGGTTCTGGAATAGATCACATTCCTGGATCAACTGGAGGTCTCAGTGGAGAGGAGAGGAGAGGAGAGGAGAGGAGAGGAGAGGAGAGGAGAGGAGAGGAGAGGAGAGGAGAGGAGAGGAGAGGAGGAGGAGAGGAGAGGAGAGGAGAGGAGAGGAGAGGAGAGGGAGGAGGAGAGGAGAGGAGAGGAGAGAGGGAGAGGAGAGGAGAGGTTTGAGATCCCACCTGTACTAATGCACTTTGTGGGACGTTCTGCACTGGTCAGCTGGTGGTCGATTACATTTCAATGTGTTTGTTGTTGCTTTTCTTCCATCTGTCCTTTCTCTCTCACACCTCTGTGAGAGGTCTAGCTGTGGAGGGCTGTTTTACTGCCCAAATCACACCCTATTCCCTATGTGCTGCAGAGGAGAAGGATGAGAGGAGAGGGATGAGATGAGGAAAGGAGAGTGATGAGGGAGGAGAGAGGGATCAGAGAGAGTAGAGAAGAGAGGGATCAGAGAGAGGAGAGGAGAAAGGGATCAGAGAGAGGAGAGGAGAGGAGAGGAGAGGAGAGGAGAGGAGAGGAGAGGAGAGGAGAGGAGAGGAGAGGAGAGGAGAGGAGAGGAGAGGAGAGGAGAGGAGGAAGGAGAGGAGAGGAGGAGAGGAGAGGAGAGAGGAGAGAGGAGAGGAGAGGAGGAGAGGAGAGGGGGAGAGGAGGAGGGAGAGAATACCGTGCCATTGGGGATGCATCCTATCTGTGCTAATATCACTCCTCACAGAAGTGGATTTTAAACAGTCAGGACTAATGTGTACTCATCCCTCTGTCCTCTCATCCCTCTCCTCTCCTCCTCTCATCCCTCTCTACTCTCATCCCCTCTCTCTCATCCCTCTCCTCCTCTCATCCCTCTCTACTCTTATCCCTCTCTCCTCTTATCCCTCTCTCCTCTCCTCGTATCCCTCTCTCCTCCTCTCCTGCCCTCTCTTTCCCTCTCTTTCTGTCACTCTCTATCTCTCTCCCTCTCTCTCCCTCTCTCTTTCTTTCTCCCTCTCTTTCTGTCTCTCTCTATCTCCTTTCTGTCTCTCTCTCTCTCTCTCTCTGTCTCTCTCTCTCTCTCTGTCTCTCTCTCCCTCTCTGTCTCTCTCTCTCTCTCTCTCTCTCTTTCTCTCTCTCTCTCTATGTACAGTTGATCAGGATGTTCCATGTTTGTGCTTTTAATGATGTAGCTATTGGTACAAAAAATGTTTTAATATATAAATACAAATCTGTTTTATCTCTCTCTGTGTGTGTGTGTGTGTGTGTGTGTGTGTCTGCAGTGATGGGTCTTTTCCCTATGACTCAGTACCATGGCAACAGAACACCAACCAGCCGCCGGGTTCTCTCTCCGTGGTAACGACCGTCTGGGGTGTGGCCAACACCTCGCAGAGTCAGGTGAGATTACCCAGCATGCTCTGGGGTGTCGCCAAAAACTTGCAGAGTCAGGTGAGATTACCCAGCATGCTCTGGGGTGTCACCAACACCTTGCAGAGACAGGTGAGATTACCCAGCATGCTCTGGAACATCTCCAATAGAGGAGTACCTCTACGCTGTTTTAACCAGTGTTGATCCCTATCTAAATCTGGATTAGTAGTAGTAGTAGTGACTACAGTAGTAGTAGTAGTAGTAGTAGTAGTAGTGACTACATTAGTTGTAGTAGTGACTACATTAGTTGTAGTAGTGACTAAAGTAGTATTAGTAGTAGTAGTAGTGACTACAGAAGTAATAGTATTCGTAGTGGTGACTACAGTAGTATTAGTAGTAGTGACTACAGTAGTAGTAGTAGTAGTAGTGACTACAGTAGTATTAGTAGTAGTGACTACAGTAGTAGTAGTGACTACAGTAGTCTTTGTAGTAGTAGTAGTAGTAGTGACTACAGTAGTAGTAGTAGTGACTACAGTAGTAGTATTAGTGACCACAGTAGTATTAGTAGTAGTAGTGACTACAGTAGTATTAGTAGTAGTGACTACAGTAGTATTAGTAGTAGTAGTGACTACAGTAGTAGTAGTAGTAGTAGTAGTAGTAGTAGTGACTACATTAGTTGTAGTAGTGACTACATTAGTTGTAGTAGTGACTAAAGTAGTATTAGTAGTAGTAGTAGTGACTACAGTAGTAATAGTATTCGTAGTAGTGACTACAGTAGTATTAGTAGTAGTGACTACAGTAGTAGTAGTAGTAGTGACTACAGTAGTATTAGTAGTAGTGACTACAGTAGTAGTAGTAGTGACTACAGTAGTATTTGTAGTAGTAGTAGTAGTGACTACAGTAGTAGTAGTAGTGACTACAGTAGTAGTAGTAGTGACCACAGTAGTATTAGTAGTAGTAGTGACATCAGTAGTAGTGGTAGTAGTAGTGACTACAGTAGTATTAGTAGTAGTGACTACAGTAGTATTAGTAGTAGTAGTGACTACAGTAGTAATAGTAGTAATAGTAGTAGTGACTACAGTAGTAATAATAGTAGTAGTGACTACAGTAGTAATAGTATTATTAGTAGTGACTACAGTAGTAATAATAGTAGTAGTGACTACAGTAGTAATAGTAGTATTAGTAGTGACTACAGTAGTAATAGTAGTAGTGGTGACTACATTAGTAGTAGTAGTGACTACAGTAGTATTAGTAGTAGTGACTACAGTAGTATTAGTAGTAGTGACTACAGTAGTAATAGTAGTATTAGTAGTGACTACAGTAGTAATAATAGTAGTAGTGACTACAGTAGTAATAGTAGTATTAGTAGTGACTACAGTAGTAATAGTAGTAGTGGTGACTACATTAGTAGTAGTAGTGACTACAGTAGTATTAGTAGTAGTGACTACAGTAGTATTAGTAGTAGTAGTGACTACAGTAGTAATAGTAGTAATAGTAGTAGTGACTACAGTAATAATAATAGTAGTAGTGACTACAGTAGTAATAGTAGTAATAGTAGTAGTGACTACAGTAATAATAATAGTAGTAGTGACTACAGTAGTAATACTAGTAGTAGTGACTACAGTAGTATTAGTAGTAGTGACTACAGTAGTATTAGTAGTAGTAGTGACTACAGTAGTAATAGTAGTAATAGTAGTAGTGACTACAGTAGTAATAATTGTAGTAGTGACTACAGTAGTAATAGCAGTAGTGGTGACTACATTAGTAGTAGTAGTGACTACAGTAGTAATAGTAGTAGTAGTACTAGTGACTACAGTAGTAATAGCAGTAGTGGTGACTACATTAGTAGTAGTAGTGACTACAGTAGTAATAGTAGTAGTAGTACTAGTGACTACAGTAGTAATAGTAGTGACTACAGTAGTAATAGTAGTAGTAGTAGTGACTACAGTCGTTTGGTTGCTGTTCCTGTGTAGCAGGTAAAAAATTGCCCTATGTTATCGACTGGGGCAACGACAGAGTAGGCTCATCTTGCACGGCTCTCATAAATGCCATCAAATTGACTTGAACCATGTAGATCAGTTTCTTTCTAGATTCATTTGATTTTATCATTTTTGTGTTGTGGTTGTGATTGTGATTCCTTGCCGTTCTCCTATAGGGTAGGATATATATATATATATTGTCACAGGCAGGCTCATAGTCTGTGGCAAAAATGAGGGGACACGAACAACAGGTATAGGCCAATTAAAAATATATATTTATTGTAAAACTATTAACTTTAAACTAAGAAAAGGGAATGAGGTGTGGAAGTATCATAATGTAAGGTGTATGTAAAGTATCATAATGTGAGGTGTATGTAAAGTATCATAATGTGAGGTGTATGTAAAGTGCAGGGATGTGTGAATCTGTGTGTGTGAATGACGGAGTGAAAACTACGTAAAACTACAACAGAACAAACAAAACAGGTTCATACCTGGAGGAGCAGAGAGAGAGAGAAGTGATTAGTGACACAGTTTAAATACTTAGAGCCCAGACTCCTCCCATCACTAACGACCCTCCTCTGCCTGCAGGAGGAACCCCCCCCTGCACTGCAGAGGAGGAGCCGCGACACCCCCCTCCTTAAAATGAGGGTCCCACCCTCATCCCAACTTCCTCCAACATATTCAAAACAATTCAAATCCCCCCCCCCCCCGCCAAAAAGAGAATACCAGTCCCGTCTCAGTCTCCTAGTAGTAGCCCCGTGTCCCCCAACTGACTGTCCGCCCCTCAAACTCGGCAGCCCTGGTACCTGGGGAGCAATTTAATAAGAAGAAAGAGGCGCAGACAGCCTGTAGGGGGCAGCAGAGAGAAGATACAAACAAGGTAAAAGGAGCACGGGACAGAGCAGAAAAACAAGTGGGTTGTGGGTAACACAGTTAAAGGGGTCAAACCAGAACCAACATAGACCTCGAAGTGCTGTAAAACCCAAAATGAGACCTAAAGCCTCCTTTTCAATCACAGAAGAGTTTAATCTGATACTTATTACATTTCCGGGAGATGAAACTGACTGGACATTGTTATCATTCTCCTGGAGAAGCACAGCCCCAGCGCCGATTTGACTGGCGTCTACCTGCAATTTGAAAAGTTTCCTAAAAATGTGGTGCTGCCAATACAGGTGCCAAACACAAAAGAGCCTCAACTGCATCAAATGCCTCTTGACACTGGGTGGACCAGATCAATTCAGCCTTGTCCTTCAACAGATTGGTCACTACTACCAAAACGTTTACAGAAAGCACGGTAGTACCCCGCCATTCCCAGGAAGTGCATCAGTTCTTTCTTTGTGGACAGCTGTGGGAACTGCTTCACAGCCTGGACCTTCACCAGGCTGTGACCAACAACCTTGCCAAACCCTGACCAACAACCTTGCCAAACCCTGACCAACAACCTTGCCAAACCCTGACCAACAACCTTGCCAAACCCTGACCAACAACCTTGCCAAACCCTGACCAACAACCTTGCCAAACCCTGACCAACAACCTTGCCAAACCCTGACCAACAACCTTGCCAAACCCTGACCAACAACCTTGCCTAGGTATGTGACTGTAGCTTTGGCAAACTCACATTTTGCCAAATTAATAGTCAACCAGTCTTTTGAACAGGGCTTGCACTCTCCAAACATGCTCCTCCCAGGAGTCTGAGTAGACTGAGTAGTCTGAGTCCAAATACACGGCCTTCCAGACCCGAAACCACCGGATTCATTAGCCTCTGGAAGGTGGCTGGAGCATTCCGCAAGCCGAAAGGCATCACTGTATAAGAGAACAAACCAGACAGAGTTATAAAGGCAGCAATCTCACAAGCTCTTTTGGTACTTGCCAATATCCCTTTAAAAAGATCACATTTGCTGACCCAACTTGATCAATACAGTCCTTCATCCTAGGAAGAGGGTAAAGGTCTGCTTTAGTAAAATTTTTAACTTCTCTATAATCAGTGGAATTATAGAAAGTGGAATCAGACTTTTTGACCAAAAGACAGGGTGATTTTTGTTTTGAACAACATGGCTCCGCGATACCATTGTCCAACATATACTGCACCTCTGTTTCCAGGTTCAATCTCTTCTCCTCAGATACACGATAACATCTCTGTTTGATAGGCTTAGCATCTCCGATGTCTATATCATGCTCAATTAAGTGGGGTTTTGCGATGGAGTGTCAGAAAAGAAAAGAAAACAGGGTAGTTTCTAATAAGAGCTACCAATTCATCACGTTTCTCAGAGTCTAAATGATCTACCAAAAACCCAAAGGTTTTGCAAAGTCTGGGAGTTTTTCAACCAACTTTGTAAGACCTCATCCGAAACCCTAACGTCCTTCTCTTCTCCCCCTCCACCAAATGAAAGCCACAAGATGCAGTGACTGGAGCAGCAGTCAACGCTGACCTCACCGCTGGAGGGCCTTCTACTGTGCTTAGATTCCGGGAGTGATAACATTTTAACAGGTTCACATGGCATAATTTAGAGGACTTCCTATGACCAGGGGTTTCAATAAGATAGTTCAAATCTGACACTTTACGCAACACATTGAAAGGACCACAATATTTTGCCTGAAAAGGTGAACTGACGAGAGGCAGAAGAGCAAGTACACGATCACCGGGACTAAACTCACGCAGCTCAGCCTGGCTCATATTTCAGTTTCATTTTCCGTTGAACATTTTAGTTGTTTTTTTTCGCCAGTTCACCAGCCCTATACAACTTCAACCTAAAACCATTTACATAGTCAATAAGGTTGCGAGGTGGTTCCTCAGGCAAACAACCATCCTGCAACACTGCTAAAGGCCCACGCACCTTATGACCAAACACTAAGTCATTTGTGCTAAACCCTGGGCTTTCCTGCACTACTTCGCGAGCAGCTAGTAACAGCCACGGTAACCACTCCTCCACGATCTGCAGACAGTTCTGTACAGTATGCACAAGTATGACCTATGACCTACCCTATAGGTATATCCTACCATATATATATCCTACCCTATAGGTATATATATATATATATATATATATACAGTGCCTTGCGAAAGTATTCGGCCCCCTTGAACTTTGCGACCTTTTGCCACATTTCAGGCTTCAAACATAAAGATATAAAACTGTAGTTTTTTGTGAAGAATCAACAACAAGTGGGACACAATCATGAAGTGGAACAACATTTATTGGATATTTCAAACTTTTTTAACAAATCAAAACTGAAAAATTGGGCGTGCAAAATGATTCAGCCCCTTTACTTTCAGTGCAGCAAACTCTCTCCAGAAGTTCAGTGAGGATCTCTGAATGATCCAATGTTGACCTAAATGACTAATGATGATAAATACAATCCACCTGTGTGTAATCAAGTCTGTATATATATGGTAGGATATATATATATAGGGTAGGATATATATATATAGGGTAGGATATATATATATATACCTATAGGGTGCACAGAAGGTTTGCCTATTGCCAGGTTGTCACATGACAATAGAACTCAGATTATGGTCTTCTACCTTTCCCCTTACAATTTGGGTTATTTAACCTCTAGCGACGAGCAATCCCGTATCCGGGAGCGTAATCATAGCCTCAAGCTCATTACCATAACGCAACGTTTCCTATTCATGAAAATCGCAAATGAAATGAAATAAATATATTGAAACACAAGCTTAGCCTTTTGTTAACAACACTGTCATCTCAGATTTTACAAATATGTGTTACAGCCAACGCTAGACAAGCATTTGTGTAAGTTTATCATGGCATAATGCTATGCTAGGCTGTGCTGGCAGCAGGCAACATTTTCACAAAAATAAGAAAAGCAACCAAATTAAATCATTTACCTTTGAAGAACTTCAGATGCTTTCTCTCAGGAGACTCCCAGTTTGATAGCAAATGTTCCTTTTTCCAAAAATAATATTTTTGTAGGTGAAAAACGTCACGTTTGTTCATCCTGCTTGGCTGATCGACCGAAAATACTTAAACTATAACGCCGAACTTTTTTCAAAATTTGCTCCATAATATCGACAGAAACACGGCAAACGTTGTTTAGGATCCATCCTCAAGGTGTTTTTAACATATGTATTCAATAATATATCCGTCGAGGCAATTGGTTTCTCATAAGAAACGATTGGAAAAATGGCTACCTCAGTATTTTACGCAATGTTTTCTCCGGGAGACACTATATGGTCTCCTACAGCCATTCTCCAATGGAAATGCCTAAAAAGACGTCACAATGCTGCAGACAACTTGGGGAAAACGTGGATAACGTAAGCTGACTCCTAGCTCCTTCACAGCCATATAAGGAGTCATTGGCATGAGGCAGTTTCAAAAAATGCGGCACTTCCTGATTGGATTTGTATCTGGGTTTCGCCTGTATCATCAGTTCTGTGGCACTCACAGACAATATCTTTGCAGTTTTGTAAACGTCAAAGTGTTTTCTTTCCAAAGCTGTCAATTATATGCATAGTCGAGCATCTTTTCGTGGAAAATAGCGCCCCCTATATCCAAGAAGTTAAATATTTCATACATGTTAGTTCCAGCCAGAGCAGAGACGGACTGGGTATAGGGCAGTTTTGGCAAATGCCAGATGAGCTAGTCCATCTTTGGCCCAGTGGGCATGTGTAAATGGTTGTTTATTTGACTAATAATGGGTGCCTCGAGTGTGTTTGACATGCCCAGACCTGTTTCAGGTCTCAGTCACTCCCTGACAGACATCATGCCACCCAGGTCTCAGTCACTCCCTGACAGACATCATGCCACCCAGGTCTCAGTCAGTCCCTGACGGACATCATGCCACCCAGGTCTCAGTCACTCCCTGACAGACATCATGACACCCAGGTCTTAGTCACTCCCTGACAGACATCATGACACCCAGGTCTCAGTCACTCCCTGACAGACATCATGCCACCCAGGTCTCAGTCACTCCCTGACAGACATCATGCCACCCGGTCTCAGTCACTCCCTGACGGACATCATGCCACCCCGGTCTCAGTCACTCCCTGACAGACATCATGACACCCAGGTCTCAGTCACTCCCTGACAGACATCATGACACCCAGGTCTCAGTCACTCCCTGACAGACATCATGACACCCAGGTCTCAGTCACTCCCTGACAGACATCATACCACCCCGGTCTTAGTCACTCCCTGACAGACATCATGCCACCCAGGTCTTAGTCACTCCCTGACAGACATCATGACACCCAGGTCTCAGTCACTCCCTGACAGACATCATGACACCCAGGTCTTAGTCACTCCCTGACAGACATCATGACACCCAGGTCTCAGTCACTCCCTGACAGACATCATGCCACCCAGGTCTCAGTCACTCCCTGACAGACATCATGACACCCAGGTCTCAGTCACTCCCTGACAGACATCATGCCACCCAGGTCTCAGTCACTCCCTGACAGACATCATGCCACCCAGGTCTCAGTCACTCCCTGACAGACATCATGACACCCAGGTCTCAGTCAGTCCCTGACAGACATCATGCCACCCAGGTCTCAGTCAGTCCCTGACAGACATCATGCCACCCAGGTCTCAGTCACTCCCTGACAGACATCATGCCACCCAGGTCTCAGTCACTCCCTGACAGACATCATGCCACCCAGGTCTTAGTCACTCCCTGACAGACATCATGCCACCCAGGTCTCAGTCAGTCCCTGACGGACATCATGACACCCCGGTCTCAGTCACTCCCTGACAGACATCATGCCACCCAGGTCTCAGTCAGTCCCTGACAGACATCATGCCACCCAGGTCTCAGTCACTCCCTGACAGACATCATGCCACCCAGGTCTCAGTCACTCCCTGACAGACATCATGCCACCCAGGTCTTAGTCACTCCCTGACAGACATCATGCCACCCAGGTCTCAGTCAGTCCCTGACGGACATCATGACACCCCGGTCTCAGTCACTCCCTGACAGACATCATGACACCCAGGTCTTAGTCACTCCCTGACAGACATCATGACACCCAGGTCTCAGTCAGTCCCTGACAGACATCATGACACCCAGGTCTCAGTCACTCCCTGACAGACATCATGCCACCCAGGTCTCAGTCAGTCCCTGACGGACATCATGACACCCAGGTCTCAGTCACTCCCTGACAGACATCATGACACCCAGGTCTTAGTGACTCCCTGACAGACATCATGACACCCAGGTCTCAGTCACTCCCTGACAGACATCATGACACCCAGGTCTCTGTCACTCCCTGACAGACATCATGACACCCAGGTCTCAGTCACTCCCTGACAGACATCATGACACCAAGGTCTGAGTCACTCCCTGACAGACATCATGACACCCAGGTCTCAGTAACTACCTAACAGACATCATGACAGACTGAAATGAAACCAAACACATCTGTTTCTGTCTACCCACCAGGTGTTGGCAAACCACATGGCTAACAGCGGTAACCCCATGATCCCTGGTGGTAACCCCATGGGTCAGGGGGGTATGTCTGGGAACAACCAGGGGATGAACTCACCCCAGTACCCAGGCCAGCAGCAGCAGTTCCCCAACAAGGGCCAGCAGAACCAGGCTTACATGCAGCAGGACCTGTACGGACGCCAGGGCTACCCCGGGGGAGGAGGAGGCTTCGGGGGGAAGTGAGTGTGGGCGCGGGGGAGGAGGAGGCTTCGGGGGGAAGTGAGTGTGGGGAGCGGGGGAGGAGGAGGCTTCGGGAGGAAGTGAGTGTGGGCTGCGGGGGAGGAGGCTTCTGGGGGAAGTCAGTGTGGGCCGCGGGGGGGGAGGAGGAGGCTTCGGGGGGAAGTGAGTGTGGGGAGGCTTTATGGTAGAATCCTTAATGGCACCATTTTCTATATATAGACCGGTAGAGTGGAGAGTCAGCCTGGTAGACCGGTAGAGTGGAGAGTCAGCCTGGTAGACAGGTAGAGAGTGGAGAGTCAGCCTGGTAGACCGGTAGAGAGTGGAGAGTCAGCCTGGTAGACCGGTAGAGTGGAGAGTCAGCCTGGTAGACAGGTAGAGTGGAGAGTCAGCCTGGTAGATAGGTAGAGTGGAGAGTCAGCCTGGTAGACAGGTAGAGAGTGGAGAGTCAGCCTGGTAGACCGGTAGAGAGGGGAGAGTCAGCCTGGTAGACCGGTAGAGTGGAGAGTCGGCCTGGTAGACCGGTAGAGTGGAGAGTCAGCCTGGTAGACAGGTAGAGTGGAGAGTCGGCCTGGTAGACAGGTAGAGTGGAGAGTATGCCTGGTAGACAGGTAGAGTGGAGAGTCAGCCTGGTAGACAGGTAGAGTGGAGAGTTAACCTGGTAGACCGGTAGACTGGAGAGTCAGCCTGGTAGACAGGTAGAGTGGAGAGTTAACCTGGTAGACCGGTAGACTGGAGAGTCAGCCTGGTAGATAGGTAGAGTGGAGAGTTAACCTGGTAGACTGGTAGAGTGGGGAGTCGGCCTGGTAGACCGGTAAAGGGTCTGTGAAATATTGAATAGAACCATCATGTTGAAACCCGGTGAGTGTATGGGGGGTTTATGTGCTTTCTGGTTGGTGTGGATAGAGGACAGTCAGTCCACGTTGTCACCCGTTGGGTTTCAAAATCACTTAAAAATTCATGTTAAGTTTGAAGTTACCTCTCAGCTGTATACTGAAACACGTGTAGCGGGGGAGCCATTTTGATGTTTTGCAAATGTTTTAACCTCTAGTGACTCCCCATCCCGCATGAGGGAGCGTAATCATCGACTGACACTAATTAGCATAACGCAACGGACATAAATATTACTAGAAAATATTCCTATTCATGAAAATCACAAGTGAAATATATTGAGACACAGCTTAGCCTTTTGTTAATCACCCTGTCATCTCAGATTTTCAAAATAGCCAAAGCTAGACAAGCATTTGTGTAAGTTTATCGATAGCCTAGCATAGCATTTTGTCCAGCTAGCAGCAGGTAACTTGGTCACGGAAATCAGAAAAGCAATCAAATTAAATCGTTTACCTTTGATGAGCTTCGGATGTTTTCACTCAGGAGACTCCCAGTTAGATAGCCAATGTTCCTTTTTTCCAAAAATATTATTTTTGTAGGCAAATTAGCTCCGTTTGTTCTTCACGTTTGGCTGAAAAATCGCCCTGAAATTGCAGTCACGAAAACACCGAAAAATATTCCAAATTAGCTCCATAATATCGACAGAAACATGGCAAACGTTGTTTATAACCTCAAGGTGTTTTTCAAATATCTATTCGGTAATATATCCACCTGGACAATTGGTTTTTCAGAAGGACCGATTGGAATAATGGCTACCTCTGTATTTTACGCGAGAATCACTCTGAGAGCCATCAGGTGACCACTTGCGCAATGTAGCCGCTTACGGGTATTCTTCAACATAAATGCGTAAAACTACGTAAAAATCCTGTAGACAACTTGGGGAATACGGAGAAAAAGTAATCTGGTTGATAGCCCATTCACTGCTCAATCGGGACGCATTGGAACGCAGAGCTTTCAAAACATGAGGCACTTCCGGATTGGATTGTTCTCAGGCTTTCGCCTGCAATATCAGTTCTGTTATACTCACAGACAATATTTTTACAGTTTTGGAAACTTTAGAGTTTTTTATCCTAAGCTGTCAATTATATGCATGTTCTAGCATCTTGTCCTGAGAAAATATCACGTTTACTACGGGAACGTTATTTTTCCAAAAATGAAAAAAAACTACCCCCTAGTCACAAAATGTTTTAAGTAGAATAGAATAAATGTATGTATGCAGAACCATGTATCGTGTTATGCAGCATGGCTAACACAATCACTTTGCACTCACCTACCCTCTACTTACTCAGTTATTGACATCCTGACGGACGCTACCTTCTGTTTCCTGTCTACTAGTTACCCTGGAGGTCCTATCTCTGGTCCTGGTGGCGTGGGCATGCCCCCCCACTCTCGTCCCCCTAGCGACTTCACCCAACCTGCTGCTGCCGCCGCAGCCGCAGCCGTCGCCGCGGCAGCCGCCACTGCTACCGCCACTGCCACGGCAACTGTTGCCGCCATGCAGCAGGACACTCAAAACAAGGACATGAACCAGTATGGACCGGTATGTTCTAACCTCCATACACACACCTCCAGATTTTTGGTGGCCTTCCTAAGCCAGGTAGACTGGTAGAGAGTGGAGAGTTAGACTGGTAGACAGGTAGAGTGGAGAGTCAGCCTGGTAGACCGGTAGAGGGTGGAGATTCAGCCTGGTAGACAGGTAGAGTGGAGAGTTGGCCTGGTAGACAGGTAGAGTGTCTGTTAACACAGTAGATAGTTACAGCACACAAACCTACAGATAATTGTCTACTTTTGTATGGATGTAACAAATTATAGACTTTGAGGCACTAAGATCGTCTTTCGGTTCAATGCCTTTCCTCATCTTTGTGATAGAAACTGTAGGGAAACTAGAAGCCATAGAGCTTCACATTAATCCCACTTTCAGCTGTCTATTGTATTGGTCCCTGTCCTTCTTGTCCAGATGACTTCGTCGTTCCAGATGGGGCCCAGCCAGGCTTACCAGAACCAATTCATGAACCAGGGGCCAGGGGGCCCCAGGGGCCCTTCATCCCTCCCAGGGAACATGGGCCCCGGTCCGGGCATGAACCCCTCCAACATGGTCTCCTCCCACATGGGAATGAACCATCCCCGGCCCCAGGGGATGGTGCCATTTGGAGGCCACGTTGCCCAGAGAATACCCCAGCAGGGATACCCAGGATCCAGGCCTCAGGGTATGGGCATGCAGGGTGTGAAGAGACCCTACCCTGGAGAGGTGAGTGAATCTGGGGGGTGAAACTACCATGACTCCTCTACAGCTCAGTTGGTTGAGCATGGTGCTTGCAATGCCAGGATTGTGAGTTCAATTCCCGGGACCACCTACATGTAAAATATTTATACACATGTGACTGTAACTCACTTTGGATAATAGTGTCTGCTAAATGGCAGATATTATCTTTCTATTATGACGAGCACTATGGCTCCCTGTATATATTGATATACTTATCTGTGTTTATTAGGCTACCCTCGATTGATGTTAAACTAAGGCAAAGTTAGCTCATTTCCATTATAAACTGGGTGGTTCGAGCCCTGAATCCTGATTGGCTGAAAAGCTGTGGTATATCAGACCGTATACCATGGGTATGACGAAACAATTATTTTTACTGGTCTAATTATGTTGGTAACCAGTTTATAATAGCAATAAGGCACTTTGGGTGTTTGTGATATATGGACCACTATACCACAGCTAAGGGCTGTGTTGCTTGGGCATAGGAACAGCCTTTAGCTGTGGTATATTGGCCATATACCACACCCCCTCGGGCCTTATTGGTTAAATGAAACATAATCTACTATGATTCAGTTCCTATTGGATAGTAACTTTCTATTGGATAGTAACTTCCTACTGGATGGTAACTTCCTATTGGATGGGGATGGTAACTTCCTATTGGATGGTAACTTTCTATTGGATGGTAACTTCCAATTGGATGGTAACTTCCTATTGGATGGTAACTTCCTATTGGATGGTAACTTCCTATTGGATGGTAACTTCCTATTGGATGGTAACTTCCTATTGGATTATATCTTCCTATTGGATGGTAACTTTCTATTGGATGGTAACTTCCTATTGGATGGTAACCTGCTATTGGATGGTAACTTTCTATTGGATGGTAACTTCCTATTGGATGGTAACTTCCAATTGGATGGTAACTTCCTATTGGATGGTAACTTCCTATTGGATGGTAACTTCCTATTGGATGGTAACTTCCTATTGGATTATATCTTCCTATTGGATGGTAACTTGCTATTGGATGGTAACTTCCTATTGGATGGTAACTTCCTATTGGATGGTAACTTCCTATTGGATGGTAACTTCCTATTGGATGGTAACTTCCTATTGGATGGTAACTTGCTATTGGATGGTAACTTCCTATTGGATGGTAACTTGCTATTGGATGGTAACTTCCTATTGGATGGTAACTTCCTATTGGATGGTAACTTCCTATTGGATTATATCTTCCTATTGGATGGTAACTTTCTATTGGATGGTAACTTCCTATTGGATGGTAACTTGCTATTGGATTATATCTTCCTATTGGATGGTAACTTTCTATTGGATGGTAACTTCCTATTGGATGGTAACTTGCTATTGGATGGTAACTTCCTATTGGATGGTAACCTGCTATTGGATGGTAACTTTCTATTGGATGGTAACTTCCTATTGGATGGTAACCTGCTATTGGATGGTAACTTCCTATTGGATGGTAACTTCCTATTGGATGGTAACTTCCTATTGGATGGTAACTTCCTATTGGATGGTAACTTGCTATTGGATGGTAACTTGCTATTGGATGGTAACTTGCTATTGGATGGTAACTTCCTATTGGATGGTAACTTCCTATTGGATGGTAACTTGCTATTGGATGGTAACTTTCTATTGGATGGTAACTTTCTATTGGATGGTAACTTTCTATTGGATGGTAACTTTCTATTGGATGGTAACTTCCTATTGGATGGTAACTTCCTATTGGATGGTAACTTGCTATTGGATGGTAACTTCCTATTGGATGGTAACTTCCTATTGGATGGTAACTTCCTATTGGATGGTAACTTCCTATTGGATGGTAACTTCCTATTGGATGGTAACTTCCTATTGGATGGTAACTTCCTATTGGATGGTAACTTCCTATTGGATGGTAACTTGCTATTGGATGGTAACTTCCTATTGGATGGTAACTTGCTATTGGATGGTAACTTCCTATGGATGGTAACTTCCTATTGGATGGTAACTTCCTATTGGATGGTAACTTCCTATTGGATGGTAACTTCCTATTGGATGGTAACTTTCTATTGGATGGTAACTTCCTATTGGATGGTAACTTCCTATTGGATGGTAACTTCCTATTGGATGGTAACTTCCTATTGGATGGTAACTTCCTATTGGATGGTAACTTGCTATTGGATGGTAACTTGCTATTGGATGGTAACTTCCTATTGGATGGTAACTTGCTATTGGATGGTAACTTCCTATTGGATTATATCTTCCTATTGGATGGTAACTTCCTATTGGATGGTAACTTGCTATTGGATGGTAACTTGCTATTGGATGGTAACTTCCTATTGGATGGTAACTTCCTATTGGATGGTAACTTGCTATTGGATGGTAACTTTCTTTGGATGGTAACTTTCTATTGGATGGTAACTTCCTATTGGATGGTAACTTCCTATTGGATGGTAACTTGCTATTGGATGGTAACTTTCTATTGGATGGTAACTTTCTATTGGATGGTAACTTCCTATTGGATGGTAACTTCCTATTGGATGGTAACTTCCTATTGGATGGTAACTTCCTGGATCAGATATTGTATAGTATTATGAGTAGTTAGTACTTTATTTGTACCTTTTATGTGTAAATATTGTAGTATATTCCTCCCTAGCCTGTCTATTGATAACTTCATCATAATTGTCCAATCAATCAACTACTTGATGCAATACTTAACTGGAATATATTTCCTTCTTGCATTCCTCCCTATGAAGCCTAACTACGGAGGGCAGCAGTATGGTCCAGGACCGAACGGCCAAGGGTTCCCCCAGCAGCAGAACCAGTACCCCACCCACACCCCCAACCCCTCCAGGCCACTCCCGTCCCCTAACTACCCAGGCCAGAGAATGCCTAGTGGGCAGCAGATCCAGGGCCATTACCCCCCTCCTGGAGGGGCCATGGGACAGTACTACAAGGTAAGCAGCCATATACACTAGAGCAGAGATACCCTCCAACCCTGTTCCTGGAGAGATACCCTCCAACCCTGTTGCTGGAGAGATACCCCCCAACCCTGTTGCTGGAGAGATACCCCCCAACCCTGTTGCTGGAGAGATACCCTCCAACCCAGAGGGACCCTCCAACCATGAGATCCCCTCCAACCCAGAGATACCCTCCAACCCAGAGATACCCTCCAACCCAGAGATCCCCTCCAACCCAGAGATCCCCTCCAACCCAGAGATGCCCTCCAACCCAGTGATACCCTCCAACCCAGTGACACCATCCAACCATGAGATCCCCTCCAACCCAGAGATACTCTCCAACCCAGTGATACCCTCCAACCCAGTGATACCCTCCAACCCAGAGATACCCTCCAACCATGAGATACCATCTGACAATTCTTCTGGGGAGATAAAACCTACAGGAGGGTCTCTCTCCAGGAACAGGGTTGGAGTTAAAAACTACAGGAGGGTATCTCTCCAGGAACAGGGTTGGAGTTAAAACCTACAGGAGGGTCTCTCTCCAGGAACAGGGTTGGAGATAAAACCTACAGGAGGGTCTCTCTCCAGGAACAGGGTTGGAGTTAAAACCTACAGGAGGGTTTCTCTCCAGGAACAGGGTCGGAGTTAAAACCTACAGGAGGGTCTCTCTCCAGGAACAGG